>NC_083615.1:226751-244251 GCF_963584025.1 Labrus mixtus | reverse complement strand
TTACAGTCTGTTTACCTGCAGACGTTACAGTCTGTTTACCTGCAGACGTTACAGTCTGTTTAACTGCAGACGTTACAGTCTGTTTACCTGCTGCAGACGTTACAGTCTGTTTACCTGCTGCAGACGTTACAGTCTGTTTACCCCCTGCAGACGTTACAGTCTGTTGACCTGCAGGCGTTACAGTCTGTTTACCTGCAGACGTTAGTCTGTTTACCTGCAGACGTTGCAGTCTGGTTACCTGCTGCAGACGTTACAGTCTGTTTACCTGCTGCAGACGTTACAGTCTGTTTACCTGCTGCAGACGTTACAGTCTGTTTACCTGCTGCATACGTTACAGTCTGTTTACCTGCTGCAGACATTACAGTCTGTTTACCTGCTGCAGACATTACAGTCTGTTTACCTGCAGACGTTACAGTCTGTTTACCCGCTGCAGACGTTACAGTCTGTTTACCCGCTGCAGACATTACAGTCTGTTTACCCGCTGCAGACGTTACAGTCTGTTTACCTGCTGCAGACATTACAGTCTGTTTACCTGCTGCAGACATTACAGTCTGTTTACCTGCTGCAGACATTACAGTCTGTTTACCTGCAGACGTTACAGTCTGTTTACCTGCAGACGTTACAGTCTGTTTACCTGCTGCATACGTTACAGTCTGTTTACCTGCTGCAGACGTTACAGTCTGTTTACCTGCAGACATTACAGCCTGTTTACCTGCAGACGTTACAGTCTGTTTACCTGCTGCAGTCTTTTTACCTGCTGCAGACGTTACAGCCTGTTTACCCGCTGCAGACGTTACAGTCTGTTTACCTGCTGCAGACGTTACAGTCTGTTTACCTGCAGACGTTACAGCCTGTTTACCCGCTGCAGACGTTACAGCCTGTTTACCTGCTGCAGACGTTACATTCTGTTTACCTGCTGCAGACGTTACAGCCTGTTTACCCGCTGCAGACGTTACAGTCTGTTTACCTGCTGCAGACGTTACAGTCTGTTTACCTGCTGCATACGTTACAGCCTGTTTACCTGCAGACGTTACAGCCTGTTTACCCGCTGCAGACGTTACAGCCTGTTTACCTGCTGCAGACGTTACAGCCTGTTTACCCGCTGCAGACGTTACAGTCTGTTTACCTGCAGACATTACAGTCTGTTTACCCGCTGCAAACGTTACAGTCTGTTTACCCGCTGCAGAAGTTACAGTCTGTTTACCTGCTGCAGACGTTACAGTCTGTTTACCTGCAGACGTTACAGTCTGTTTACCCGCTGCAGACGTTACAGTCTGTTTACCCGCTGCAGACGTTACAGTCTGTTTACCCGCTGCAGACGTTACAGTCTGTTTACCCGCTGCAGACGTTACAGTCTGTTTACCCGCTGCAGATGTTACAGTCTGTTTACCCGCTGCAGACGTTACAGTCTGTTTACCCGCTGCAGACGTTACAGTCTGTTTACCTGCAGACTTTACAGTCTGTTTACCTGCTGCAGACGTTACAGTCTGTTTACCCGCTGCAAACGTTACAGTCTGTTTACCCGCTGCAGACGTTACAGTCTGTTTACCTGCTGCAGACGTTACAGTCTGTTTACCCGCTGCAAACGTTACAGTCTGTTTACCCCCTGCAGACGTTACAGCCTGTTTACCTGCTGCAAACGTTACAGTCTGTTTACCTGCTGCAGACGTTACAGTCTGTTGACCTGCAGGCGTTACAGTCTGTTTACCTGCAGACGTTACAGTCTGTTTACCCGCTGCAGACGTTACAGTCTGTTTACCTGCTGCAGACGTTACAGTCTGTTTACTTGCTGCATACGTTAGTCTGTTTACTTGCTGCATACGTTACAGTCTGTTTACCTGCAGACGTTACAGTCTGTTTACCTGCTGCAGACGTTACAGTCTGTTTACCTGCAGACGTTACAGTCTGTTTACCTGCTGCAGGCGTTACAGTCTGTTTACCCGCTGCAGATGTTACAGTCTGTTTACCTGCAGACGTTACAGTCTGTTTACCTGCAGACGTTACAGTCTGTTTACCTGCAGACGTTACAGTCTGTTTACCCGCTGCATACGTTACAGTCTGTTTACCTGCTGCAGACGTTACAGTCTGTTTACCCCCTGCAGACGTTACAGTCTGTTTACCTGCTGCAGACGTTACAGTCTGTTTACCCCCTGCAGACGTTACAGTCTGTTTACCTGCTGCAGACGTTACAGTCTGTTTACTTGCTGCAGACGTTACAGTCTGTTTACCTGTAGACGTTACAGTCTGTTTACCTGCTGCAGACATTACAGTCTGTTTACCCCCTGCAGACGTTACAGTCTGTTTACCCGCTGCAGACGTTACAGTCTGTTTACCTGCTGCAGACGTTACAGTCTGTTTACCCCCTGCAGACGTTACAGTCTGTTTACCTGCTGCAGACGTTACAGTCTGTTTACCCCCTGCAGACGTTACAGTCTGTTTACCTGCTGCAGACGTTACAGTCTGTTTACCTGTTGCAGACGTTACAGTCTGTTTACCTGCTGCAGATGTTACAGTCTGTTTACCTGCTGCAGACGTTACAGTCTGTTTACCCGCTGCAGACGTTACAGTCTGTTTACCCCCTGCAGACGTTACAGTCTGTTTACCTGCTGCAGACGTTACAGTCTGTTTACCTGCTGCAGACGTTACAGTCTGTTTACCTGCAGACGTTACAGTCTGTTTACCTGCAGACGTTACAGTCTGTTTACCTGCAGACGTTACAGTCTGTTTACCTGCAGACGTTACAGTCTGTTTACCCCCTGCAGACGTTACAGTCTGTTTACCCGCTGCAGACGTTACAGTCTGTTTACCTGCTGCAGACGTTACAGTCTTTTTACCCGCTGCAGACGTTACAGTCTGTTTACCTGCAGACGTTACAGTCTGTTTATCTGCTGCAGACGTTACAGTCTGTTTACCTGCTGCAGACGTTACAGTCTGTTTACCCCCTGCAGACGTTACAGTCTGTTTACCCGCTGCAGACGTTACAGTCTGTTTACCTGCTGCAGACGTTACAGTCTTTTTACCCGCTGCAGACGTTACAGTCTGTTTACCCGCTGCAGACGTTACAGTCTTTTTACCCGCTGCAGACGTTACAGCCTGTTTACCTGTTGCAGGCGTCTCGTTGAGATCTTTCTGCGTCAGATCAAATGGTTTAAAGTTGTCGATGGCTTCACCAGAGAGACGGGGACAGAGATCTACGTCTCCATGTCTCTGCCTGTGTGTGATCTTTAACCTCAGTTTCTCAGGGTGGTCGGGTGCAGGGTCATTCTCTGGACACAGCATACAAAAGCAGTCTATAGATTCTATTGATACGCTGTGATTGATCCCTCTTACAATAGACCCTGATCTGTGGTGATCGGCTTCACTCGCCTTCTGACATGATGTCCCTTAATGATTCTGGATGAGTTTGAGCCTGCAGAGCTTTGGACTGAGACTCAGAGGAGGCTTGATAATAGTCTATGAAGTGTACCATCTAGGATATAAGCATCCAGGAAGAGAAACATTTGAGTTCCTCTGGAATTGTTGCGTCTGAAGACTTGCTGATTTTAAACTGAGTTTCTGAAAAGTTTAACCAGAGAACAGTTCATCTGTCATTTCCTGAAACACACCTAAACGTCGGTCCATTTAAACACTCCCACAGCTGTACAAAGATGCCTTCTGAGTTAAGAGCAGGTGTACAATAAAAGGGACAGCCCTGCAGAGTGTGTGAACGCAGTGATAGTGCTGAAGATGAATGTGTTAGAGAGCACACAGAGGTCTCCATGCTGAGGAATCTAACTCACCATCCTTCACTGCAGAGTCATGAAAAGAGACAGAGCTGACAGGGGGGACTCCTCAGAGACACAGAGGGAGAGTAATGAGCAGAGTTTGCTGCTCCAGCTTTCCATTCAAACTGTCTAAGAACTTTTATTTACATGCAAACACTGATAAATAATCACAGTTCCTCTTATCACCTTCATGTAGTTCCTGTAAATCTGGACATAATACATGTAATAATGTTCATAATACATGTAATAATGTTCAGTTATTGTTTTTATTTCTGGTACATGTTTTCAGGTTTACAATGCAATCATTTATCTAACCTCGTTCAGAAAGCAAAGTCAAACCATCGATCATGCTCAGGCACGGTTTGAAACAACCGAGCCAAATGTGAAAACGGCCAAAAACTTCCATTTGGAATACATTTCTTACACTTTTAATCAAATTTAATACGACGTAAACTGAGCCGTTTTCCTAAGTTTGCACTCTGGAATCCTTTTTTTGACACGACATAGGGTTGCCATTTTCTGCTGAAACCTTAGATAAAAGGAGCAACAGCTGCCCGGGAGTGAAGCCAAAAGTATTCAGAGCTCCTCCTGCTGACTAGCTGAAGGATAAGCTCCGCCTCCTCTATTAAACACGGGTCAAACTATAAAATCTAAATAAACGTCAATTCAATTTTTCCTCAAACATTGTTCCAGTGTTTATACTTCGTATCATGCTTATTTATGAGGGAGTGTTCTGTGCTCTGATAAGTTTAGTGTTAATTAGTTATTTGATTTAAAAAAATTTAATGTGACCCCATGATTGACAGCTCTGCTGACCAATGATTATTAGGGTTGAGGAGGAACGGTGAGAGGAAATGTAACAAACACAAGTGTCATTTAACTTTCCATAACCGTGAGTGTTTGCTTCAAACTGACACAAGAATCTGTTCTGCTGCGGACTGAACCCACCTGAGTGACCTTTGACCTTTCTGTCCAGAAGTTTAATGTGCGTTTTGGTTTGAGGAAGGGGCGGGGCATCAATTCTGCAGTTCCAGAAGCCGCCCTCCTTTGCGCATGTCCTGCATCCAAATGACGTCACCAGAACAAAACTTCAGCGCCCGTCCGTATAGGGGTATTTTGGCTTTACATTTGTACATAAGGAGTCAGAGGCACATTGTCCATATTAATGTACAGTCAATGATATCAAGTCAAAGATACTGCAGAAGGAACAAAGCTCGAAAGTCCTGATATGATTACAGCAGTTTGATAGAATTGGCTGCTAATGAAGTTTGTCTGTGTGTGTGTGTGTGTGTGTGTGTGTTTGTGTGTGTGTGTGTGTGTGTGTGTGTGTGTGTGTGTGTGTGTTTAGACGGAGGGACACTCCCGATTGGCTCAGTGGTGCGTCAGAGTCTTTTAAGCCCATGAAAGGCCTCGTATCACGGCTATCAAGTCTGGACACCAGGACAGAAAACGACCAGGGATTCTTCTCAGAGACGCTGCCCCTTCATCCCTCAGACACCCACCCCCCATCTCTGCTCCCGACCGGGGGAAGGGGTGGGGGAGCAGGTATGTGGGGGCTGGGCTGCATTTCCACTGGGGGGTTTAAACTGAAGAATTCACTCCAACCTGTTGGAACAATTGAAAGCAGCTGCAGTTTGAAGAACAAGGAGGAACTCATCTGATGTAATCACTGTGAGTGTTTTAAACTGTTACAAACACTCATAGTGCAGAATCAAACATCTAATGATGTCACCTTTAAGGATCCCTCTAATGTTTCAATCGCTTTGTGCAGCCGATGTTATTCTGCATTAACTTAGTTTTCGTCACTAAGCATCCATACACTTTAAAACTGAATTTGTGTTGTTTGGGTAACAGGAGCGGAGGGAGGCGTCGATGTCGACGAGCTCTGTGCCTCAGTTTGTGTAAGAAAACAGAAACGCAAGAACTCTTAAAGTGCACGTTTGTAAAAGTATTCTAATGAATGCATTGATCATTGCACTCAGAGGTAGGAAGTAAAGCACTCTCACTTCAAGACAGTACACAATTTCAAAATAAAAGCCTAACCATTTTTATTTCATGCAAAATAATAAAAAAATGTGATTAATCAGGATTAAACGTTTCAGTCGTTTGACAGCCCAAAAGTTAAACTTATATTGGGGGCTCAGTGGTCAGTGCGTGCGCCCCATGTACAGAGGCTGTAGCCCTCCAAGCAGGCAGGTTCAAATCCTGCCTGTGGCTCCTTTCCCGCATGTCATTCCCCTCTCTCTCTCTCTGATTTCTGACTCTATCCACTGTCCTATCTCTCCATTAAAGGCACAAAAAGCCCAAAAATAAATCTTTAAAAGTAGAAAAAACGTTTTCTAGTTTTAGTGTGGTCGGCGGATGCTGGTTGTTTTTTTTCCTGCTTTTTGTCCGTTGCTGTTCACATCTCGTTCTGTTAAATACTTCAAACATTTAAAATCTGTAAAACCAAACTGGTAACAAGCCCCGCTTTTTTTTCCTTCCATTTTTGTATTAAGTCAATAACACAACAAAAAACAACCGTCTCCAGCTCCCTGATCATGATCACCTGAATGTCTTCAGCTGCCTTTTCTCAGTCTGCTGTCTCCTCATGAACACACCAAACAACGTGGAGACGTGAAAGTCGATGGTCGTCGCTTTCTGCTGTAACAAAATGAAGGTTTACTTTTGGGTTGGTAGACGGGACAGTGGAGTCAGAAATCATGGAGAGAGAGAGACAGAGAGAGAGAGAGAGCGTGGGGAATGACATGCAGGAACGGAGCCACAGATCGGATTTGAAACCCGGAGGACTACAGCCTCCGTACATGAGGCACGCACACTAACCACTAGGCCACCGCCGCCCCATAAAATAGATTTTCAAAGATTAAATTTACACGTTCTGTTTAAAGTTTTTAGTCAGCAGTTAGCAATAGCTTAGCTTAGCTTAGCGATTCTGCAAGATGAATCTGATATTTCTTAACTCTTCCAGAAACGCCGGCCTTTAGTTTTGAGCAGCTCCACTGTTAGCTTTCTGCAGCTTGTTAGCATCAATTGCTTTAGAAGATAATGCAGACAGCAAAGCCCTCAGAGACACTGTTGGCAGGAAAACAAGTAATTTCTAATCATTTAAACATGCCTTTAAGACTGCACTAAATGTTGACGGGTCTGCTACTGACCCTGAACCTAAATCAGGATCATCTCTGGTTTAAACGGTACAATGTGAGAGTAGCCCAGAAGAAAGGCTTGAAAGAAGAGAAAGAGATGGTTTCCCCATAAAAGCTTTCTAAACCGAGGGTACAAACACAATGGAGCATAATGAAAAGATGGATAGAGTAATTGTCCTGTTAAGTGATCCGAAAAGACAGGGTAGGGAGGGGGTGGAGAGTGAGGGTGTGTGTGTGTGTGTGTGTGTGTGTGTGTGTGTGTGTGTGTGTGTGTGTGTGTGTGTGACACAGCACACTGAGGGGCCAAGGGTGCTAACAAGAGGAAAACCTGAAGACAATGCCCTCCCCAATGGGTGCCCCACACTCTGTCTCTACCCCCCAAAAAGACACACAGGAGGAGAGTTTGGATCCCAGAGGAGACCTGAGGAGTCCTGCAGTCAGAGTGATCCAGCTTTGGATCTAAACGTGTCATCATGCTCAAATCAAGACTGCAAAGTTTTTTTGTGTGATGCAATCACTGCTTCGTTCTGTCAAATCTAAAGGTCAGAAAATAATCTGTTATGATGGACTTCATACAAACAGTTCTATCCTGAGCCTTACCCAGTGAATCAGGATGAGGTGGTTTAGCTTAGCAACAAGACTTGAAGAAAACAGAAAGTCTTACTGCATCATAAGAAAAAGGGTTATTCTGTTATGTTTCTTATTTTCACTTACAGCTGCTTCACAAAACAGCGAGGTAAATGCTAACAGCCTAGCTAGCTGTATTTATTCTGCAGAAAGTCAGAGTGATCTGATGTGAGAACACAGCAGGATATAATTAGGAGAATTCACCTGGAGCCAGTGGGAGGGGCCAGTGGGAGGGGGTGGTGACCTTTATTCCCTGTGATCGCTGCACGACCATAGACCGTCTGCACGCCACCTCTACCATCTCCGTGCTCTAATCAACCTGCTGCTGCATGTTTCCTGTTCTCCAGTTTGTTCTTCTCCACTCTTTAGTTCACTTTGAGATTCTCTTCAACTACATGAAGCATTGATACAAACACACATATTCTCATTATAGCGTCACGTAGAGGACCAGGTCCTTACAAATACAAAATATAGTTACATTCTGTACAGAATTGCCAAGGGAGACAGCTGCCATGTCAATAATTAACAGTAGCATTACAGAGGAGAGGCGGGATCAGCTGAGCCAGCGAGGAGCGCAGCACTGTGTGTGTGTGTGTGCATGTCTGACTGTGTGTGTATGTGGAGCTCCCACTGTGCCGTGCTTCTGCGATTCCAAAATGAACTCACAAACTGGGACGCTGATATTACGATGCTGAAGAATGAAAGTGAAGGTACAAAGACGTGAAGACAGCTCAGCTAGTTACAACACTTTTGAGAATATATATGAATTCTACAAGTCTGACTTCTAGACACTCAAACCTGTCTCCTCTGTACAATATGTCTCCAACACATATATTTCACCGAGCTCCAGTTTCACTTGGCGCCCCCTGCAGGCCTGGAGCACTTCTGTTGATATGTGTGATATGGTTGCATTTTTTTCTGTGTTTGTGTCTTTCTCACTTTGTATCATGTAATGATCTGCAGCTAGAAATCTTGAAATCTAAAGGGCTGTCTAAAGGATGTTTTGTCCCTTGTCAGCCTCCGTACTCGACCAAACCACTGACAGCCTGCTCAGCAGTGATCTGTATGCTAACATGTTCATTGTATAAACTTTCAAAGATAATAAAACATCAGTGTCTTAGTCTCTGATGTTTTTTTTTTTTATAAAGTTTGTGGAGGACTCTCTCCTTCGTTCCTGCAGTTCAGCGGTCGGTCCGGGCGGAGGGGGTGACGGTGACCTCTGACCTCTTCTCTTTCTCCGTCTAATCCTTGACAGCCATGAATCTCTGAGCTGAGAGAGATACACGGCTCTGCTTCACTCTCTTTCCTCCTCTCCTTCCTCTTTCTCCCCCCCCCCCCCCCCCCCCCTTGACCCTTTACTTCCATTTTCACTCTCACGTCTTTCTCCTCCACGCTCACCTCCCTTAACCCTCCTTTCCATCGCCGTCCCCCTCTTTCTCTTCTCTGTCTACACGAACAGCCTCACCACAGAGCTTTAGGAACACATCACGATGCGATTGTCTTCAAAGTGTCTCCTAAACTCACTAAACTGAACAAAGCCAGTATGTCCTCCTTCTAACTTTAGATTCTGCTCCTGAATGCTCTGGATTTGTTTGGACCAGAGAAGGTAGGCGCTTTTAAGACCCCCCCCCCCCCCCCCCCCCACACAGCCGTTTTGGACGCCCCTCGGTTTGTCAGATATGAGAGCAGTTATCAGGTCAACAGGTGTTGCAGCGATGGAAGCGGGCAAGAGAAGTGGTTCAGATAGAAGTGATTGTACCCGACCTAAAAAGCCTCTGCATGTTTCTAATAAGCTCCACGAGCAGAAACGTGCTCAAACTAGGATCAATATTGGAGATGCTTTTGAAAAATGGAGAGAGGTTAGAACACAGGAAGGTTTACAGACCCATGCAGAGCTGGATAAACACTGAAGCTTCAGAGTCCACCACATGGTGACCCCAATTAAAATGATCTTTATATTTAGACTGATGTCCTTTCTTCAGTTTGTCTAAATGCTTCTCAACTCGTCTAGCCTCAGGATCCACCACCAGCTCCTCCCTGAAAAATAACGCCCCAAATTTCTGATATTTTTCAACCAATCCGATTCATTTAATGCAAAATGGTGCAGTTTGCAGTTTGCAGCTTCTGTCAGATGTTTTGTACCTCAGACGGTGCAAAACATCTGACGGGAGCAAGAAACTGAACAAAACTAACACGTCTAAACTGACCCCCAATTCACACATACGCCGCACCCCCACTACAAGATCACGCAGGAATAAAGAGAAAAACATGCAAACTACATGTTGCTTTGTCTTTCTGAGGATGATTTGTTCTTCATTCTGTACCTGTTTTGTCGTCATGTTGTGAGTCTGTATATTGTGTTTAATTTTTAAATTGACCGGATGCTCTGTGCGTTTCCTTGTCTGACTTCCTGTCCGGGCTGACTCGCAGCCTATTTGAAACGGAGCAGAGAGTAGTCCAGCTTCATCCAGCGCTCGCTGTGTGAACACAATGATTGACTAGTGTGGGAGCTAACTAAGTGCGCGGCGCTGACGGACAGTATGTGTGAATCGGAGGTGAGCACGTTGCCCCAGACTTCCATCTTCCCAGCAACATTTGCCAGATCCTCCTCCTGGGGGATTCTGAGGCGTTCCCAGGCCAGACGGGATATATAATCCCTCCAGTGAGCTCTGGGTCTACCCCGTGTCTCCTCCCAGCTGGTCGTGCCCAGAAAACCTCCAAAGGAAGTCGACCATGAGGATCCTGATCAGATGAACCAAACCACCTCAACTGGCTCCTTTCGATGTGAAGGAGTTTTTACATGGAGCTCCTCCCCCTCTCTCTCTACGGCCCAGATACCCTCTGGAGGAAAGCATCATATCCACCATCTCATTGTTTCAGTCCCCACTCAAAGCTCATGACCACAGGTGAGGGTTGGGACTAAGATGGACGGGTGAATGGAGAGCTTTGCCTTCAACAGCCCGGCACCAGCCGACGCCGCACCAACGTGTCTGTCAATCTGACGATCCATTTGACCCTCGCTTGTGAGAGGTCAAAATGCTCCAGCAACAACTTTATTAACAACTTAGACCGACACGTTTCGGGTCGTGGCGTTCATCAGGGTCATCAAGAAACAGATTAACAAACATCATTTAAACAGGGTGGGTACACAATTGAAGGAAAGGTAAAAAAATTCAAAAAGGTAGGGACAACCAATCAGATGCCTCCACATATGTGTGTATCAGCCAATGCAAGGTGGGCTGGTTTGTTGGTCAGCTGGTGAAGTTTGTGCCAGAAAATCCTCTTTTTCTCCTCCCTCACTTTGTGAACAAGACTCCGAGATACTTCAACTCCTTCACTTGTTTTTACCATGCACCACATCGAAATATATAAACACATATATTATTTAATTTAAATGATCATATACACACACTTTTTAATGTAAGTACTGTAAAATCTACCTCATGTTTACTTCAGCATCTTTTGCACTACTCACCACTGCATCATATTATTTATATATATATATATATTTACTTGTACATATTAGTCTTTTCTTGTTTATTTTATGTTCATTGTTGATATTTAATATTTAATGTGATGTCTTTGTACAAAGAGAGCACAGTTTACCTAAGATAACTTCCTTGTGTGTTTAAGCATACCTGGATAATAAATCTGATTCTGATTCTGAAATCACTGAGTCCACAGATTTGCATTTACACTCCACCCTTCAAACCCTTCACAGTCTTAAACCACGGGGGAAACAGGGTTCAAAATGCTAAATTAAACACAGAGTCAACATAAGTTTATTATGTGTTTAATAGAATACATTGCATATTCTTGGTCTCACATAATCAAGAAACAGAGTCCACACATGATAACAGAGTGAAATGTTCACCTCCGACAGCGAGCGCAGACAGATGTTCTGAAAAGTGATGACACAGTGTGTTACAATCTGTTAAGTCTCCGTAATGTCACACAACAGATTAGTGTAGTTGTCACTACACACAGAATTATGTAACAGACCATATGCACATGCTCCTTATCCATAATCCTTAAATAAACAACAGGATATCCTCTGGGGATTAAGACTGAACAACATATGGTTCATATCCTGCACACACACACACACACACACACACACACACACACACACACACACACACACACACACACACACACACACACAGAGACACACACACACACACACACACACACACACAGCCCATAACTGACACTTAGCACAGCCCTGTTTTGCTAAACACTGGTTCAGTAAGCAGATGACTGGTTCCTCTTGGCCCACTTACAGAACAATAGACGGACTAAAGGTCACATACACAAGACTGTGGGAAGAGAGAGAGCGCACAGAGGGCGAGGCTTGGTGGGGCTGGGTGGGGGGTTAGGGTGGTTAGGGTGGATGGGGGGGTGGGGGTAAATGGGCAGAGTTTGGGGTGAGTTAAGGCCAGGGAGGAAGAAATGATGAAGCTGGTATCTTGTGGTATTTTGTACAAAGGTTTGATCAATTCAGCTCGTGTTGTTTAGATCCATCGATTACATTTTAGTGTGTCCATCCTTTTATTTCTTTACTCAGTAACTGAAGACATTTCAAATGTAGAGAACAATATTTCCCCAAAAAATATATTTAAAGGTGGAGTCAACATTCAAACTAGCCCCTCCTCCTCCTCAGAAGCCCCGCCCCCTGCAGGACGTAGTGTGTACGTTTACTGCTTGTAGCTACACCCTCGTTTTAGAACGAGCTTTATCCACTTTTTTCAGAATCAGAATCAGAATCAGAATCTGGGTTTATTGCCAAGTACATTTACACATAAAGGAATTTGACTTGGTGTATTGGTGCTTTAACAAGGAAATAAAGCAGAACTAGCAACAACTTAAATAATACAGAAGAAGAAAATATTACAATATATAAAATAGAATTTAAAAATGTCAAATACAAAATATAAAAACAAAAAATTAAAAAGAAATTAATAAATAAAACTTGGTGTTTCTCCTCACTCTGATTATATTTTCTCTTCTTTGCTGCTACATCCACATCTGTCATATTCACCGGTTTGAATGGCGTCCAATCACTGAATTGGATTCACTCCTGAACTCACCTGCTGCGCTGTCATTGGCTGGAGACAAAAGTGTTCGACTTCTAAAAAATTCAAATTAAAGAACTGTTCCGTCGTGGTCAACGCTCCACAACAGATCAGGATCCTGAACTCACTTGACGACATTCCCAAACACTCTGAGGAAATGTGTTGAAGGAATCAAAGAGTGGACGTCCTCTCTTCAAAACGTCCGACAGCGAAAAACTGAAATATTCACCTTCAGCCCTCAAGAAGAAATAAGTTGAAGAAGGTTAAAGGTCAGTGTTCGCTGTGTGTGTGTGTGTGTGTGTGTGTGTGTGTGTGTGTGTGTGTGTGTGTGTGTGTGTGTGTGTGTGTGTGTATGTATGTGTGTGTGTGTGTTTGTGTGTGTGTGTGTGTGTGTGTGTGTGTGTGTGTGTGTGTGTGTGTATGTATGTGTGTGTGTGTGTGTGTGTGTGTGTGTCTGTGTATGTGTGTGTGTGTATGTGTGTGTGTGTGTGTGTGTGTGTGTGTGTGTGTGTGTATGTGTGTGTGTGTGTGTGTGTGTGTGTGTGTGTCTGTGTATGTGTGTGTGTGTGTGTGTGTGTGTGTCAGCTCCACATACAGTTGTTGTTCTAAACCATCAGTGTTTTATTCTGAAAATAAACAGGATGTTTTAATGTTGTTTCAGTGTCTCACTTCCTGTCCTCTTAGTATCTGTTGCAACATGGACGCCTCCAGGAGTAGCGTAGCTTTGTTAGCTTAAACCTGACAACAACAACACACAAAGGAGAATAACATGACAACATCTCACGAGTCACGATACTATTGGTGTGATTGATTTAATTATTCTAAAAGAAACAGCTCAACCGTTACTGTTGATTCAGTGGCAGCCATGTTGGATTTTAACTTGAGCTACTGAGTTTCCAAGTTGGAATTCAGACTTCAGGTGGGCGTTAATGATAACATATCAGAACGGTACACCACACAGCACACCATCAGAGCCCCCTTCCTCTCTTTACTGTCGGCGTGTTTTAAACACTAAAGTAACTCAGTGTGAGGTGTGAGAGATAAAAGTCGACCTGAGGGCGATGGATGTGAACGAGTGGGACAGAGAAGTCAAACATGTCGGCGTGTTATCTCGTGTTATCAGACCACGTTAAACCTTTATTCATAAAACTCTTTCAATGGATCACAGAGGAGGGTGTGTTCACTGCAGTTTAAATAACAAACACACTTTATACCTGCTGTTCTGCCCATACATGGACTTCCTCTGACTCGGCTTTTAGAAAGCAAACATTTAACAAACATGTAGCTTCAGTTTCTAGTTCTTCATCAAATGAAATGTGCAACCACATGTTTAAGTTGATGCTTCAGTCTCAAGATCATTCTTTTGTTTTGTCTCTGAATCCAGATGTGTTGCATGACTTTAGTTTTTGTATCCTGAGACAAGGACAGTAGAACCACTGACATGTGACACCTGTTAACTCTCCTGTGTGAAACACCTGAGCAGTAATAAACCAGCTCTGTGTTCACAGTGACTCACTCAGCTGTATCCTCTCTCCGTTTGAGCGCTGTCTAATGACGTGTTTTTCTTCAGCCTCTCGGCCCCTCTGAGCGCCCCGCCGCTCTCGCCTCTTTGTTGTGTTAACACACTGAGCGCCCCGCCGCTCTCGCCTCTTTGTTGTGTTAACACAGACGTGTGTGCTCGCTGAGCAGCTGAACGCCGAGCGCACACACAGACACACAACAACAGTCACACAAAACCATGCCAGCTGATGCCAGCTGCCTGCCTGGCAACCAGCCGGGCTTGTGGTGTGTGAAGTGGAGGAGGAGAACTTTTATCTCTGCCCACTGAGGCGTAGCTCTGAACACACACTCACTGCCTCTTTAATAACCTGTGTGTGTTTATGTGACTCTGCTTGAGTTAATAACTGCCTGATAGATTGATAAAAGCTGAATCATATAAACAGAGTGTTCAAAATAAAATAGTTTGAACAGAAGGCTGTGAAGAAAAAAGATACTCAGGATCTTCTGTGTTTCATTTGGAAGTCTCTTTGTGCCTACAATCAGCAAACTGCGATGTAAAAAACTGAAGTTATTAATGGGCTGCAAAAACCTGCAGTTCCTCCAGTGTCCACTAGAGTATGTCTCCTGCAGTGAGTCAGTCCTCATAGAGCTCTATGTTAAAATGTCTAACTTTACAGCTGCAGTTCCTCCAGTGTCCACTAGAGTCTGTCTCCTGCAGTGAGTCAGTCCCCATAGAGCCCCATGTTAAAATGTCTAACTTTACAGCTGCAGTTCCTCCAGTGTCCACTAGAGTCTGTCTCCTGCAGTGAGTCAGTCCCCATAGAGCCCCATGTTAAAATGTCTAACTTTACAGCTGCAGTTCCTCCAGTGTCCACTAGAGTCTGTCTCCTGCAGTGAGTCAGTCCCCATAGAGTCCCATGTTAAAATGTCTAACTTTACAGCTGCAGTTCCTCCAGTGTCCACTAGAGTCTGTCTCCTGCAGTGAGTCAGTCCCCATAGAGCCCCATGTTAAAATGTCTAACTTTACAGCTGCAGTTCCTCCAGTGTCCACTAGAGTCTGTCTCCTGCAGTGAGTCAGTCCCCATAGAGCCCCATGTTAAAATGTCTAACTTTACAGCTGCAGTTCC
The DNA here is from genome assembly GCF_963584025.1 of Labrus mixtus. Lineage (NCBI taxonomy): Eukaryota > Metazoa > Chordata > Actinopteri > Labriformes > Labridae > Labrus > Labrus mixtus. The sequence continues at coordinate 229,015 of NC_083615.1, read as the reverse complement.
TCCAGTGTCCACTAGAGTCTGTCTCCTGCAGTGAGTCAGTCCCCATAGAGCCCCATGTTAAAATGTCTAACTTTACAGCTGCAGTTCCTCCAGTGTCCACTAGAGTCTGTCTCCTGCAGTGAGTCAGTCCCCATAGAGCCCCATGTTAAAATGTCTAACTTTACAGCTGCAGTTCCTCCAGTGTCCACTAGAGTCTGTCTCCTGCAGTGAGTCAGTCCCCATAGAGCTCTATGTTAAAATGTCTAACTTTACAGCTGCAGTTCCTCCAGTGTCCACTAGAGTCTGTCTCCTGCAGTGAGTCAGTCCTCATAGAGCCCCATGTTAAAATGTCTAACTTTACAGCTGCAGTTCCTCCAGTGTCCACTAGAGTCTGTCTCCTGCAGTGAGTCAGTCCCCATAGAGCCCCATGTTAAAATGTCTAACTTTACAGCTGCAGTTCCTCCAGTGTCCACTAGAGTCTGTCTCCTGCAGTGAGTCAGTCCCCATAGAGCCCCATGTTAAAATGTCTAACTTTACAGCTGCAGTTCCTCCAGTGTCCAGTCCGTAGATTTGCTACAGAGAAAATACTCGGGGTCTGGCAGGAGAAACTCCGGGTGAAGTCCAAGTGAAATATATGCGGATGTGTGCGTTCACACATACAGCTCCTCAGGAGTTTTTCAGGAGATTTCTGCAAGTGTGAAAGCCCTATAAGTAAACTACCACAGAATTAATTATAACGATTACGCTTGAATTTATACATTTATTTCAAGGGACCCAGGGACGCTTACATCAGGACACGCAAACAAGGACAACATGATTTAACCACATCCATGAGTTGAACAGGTGGATGAAACACAGAAAATCAGAATCAGAATCAGAATCGGGGTTTATTGTATTGTAAGTACATTTACACATACAAGGAATTTGACTTGATGTATTGGTACTAAACAATTAACAAGGAAATAAAGCAGAACTAGAAACAACTTAAATAATACAGAATAAGAAGATATTACAATATATAAAATACAATTAAAGAACATGAAGCCTATCAGAGATTTATCAACATAATTTTTTTATGATTTGAGTCGACAGTTTGAGTACGAGGATTAAATTAATCAATTAATACAGACAGTGGAGGGTCAACGACGTGGGCGGGCTCTGAAGATGCCACCAAACTTTCTTGGACTTCAGGACTTTCTTCGTGTGTTTTGTGTGTGTGTGTGTGTGTGTGTGTGTCTGTGTGTGTGTGTGTCTGTGTGTTGGAGCGCTTGGGAAAAGAATCACGAGTCCATCACAATGCTGGAGTCCATGCTTGATAAGACACATTAATTTTATGTGACATTATTCAGCTGACGATGAAGCAGGCCATCCCTCCCGCTGAGGCAGAACAAGCAGCAGCGACCTCTGACGCCAAGCGCTCCTTCTCCCCTCTCTGAGACGGTTCTTCTTCTGATGAAGCCGCCAGAATCATCAAGTTCATCTCCATTGTTGTCTATGTCCACGTTTATCAATCCCTGTCCATCTTGACTGCCTGTTCAGGAACAATAAAACTGGTGAGCTGGTACGATCCTCTTGAAACAGTCAAGGGGATCGTACCCTGCAGGTAAAATCCTCCTGTAGCTGCTCCTCACTTTGAATTCTCAGTGCAGAGATAATGGCAGAGGAGAAGATAACCAGCTGACTGACTCTGAGATGTTAAACTGCAACAGAGGGAAAAGTTGGAGAAACTGAGAGAGGAGGCTGCAGACGGCTGACAGCTGATCCGATGTTTCTATTGAATGTTGATGTTAATATTATGATAGATCACCATGTTTGTATTCAACATCCTCCACACCAGGTCTCTGGTACGCCCTCTATGACACACACAGCTGGTTGGGTATGCGGGCGCAAGGTTTAAAGGCAAGTAAATCAGCAGCCTAATCTTTTGTACCCTGATTATCAGAAGTAGTATGGGAGGTAGAGACTTCAGCTACATGCTCTTCTTCGCTTGAATCCTCTACCAGTCAGGGTCCAGGTAGCAAACCCTCTCTCTGAACCGTAGGACTAACTCAGGTTTACCTTTCTTTCTCTCTTAACACAGCATGCTGAGGCAGATGCCTGTCCGCCTCTGATTTTGGTTATTTTCAAGGTTTCTACCCATTAAAGGACGTTTTTTGTTTTTTTTGCTGCTGTTGCCTAGTGCCTGTTCATAGTTGTATTCTGTGAATACTTTCAGAACAAGAATTGAACCTGCGCTTTATATAAAGTGTTGGGGGAAAAAGTTTTTGATTTTGCGCCGACTAAGT
>NC_083615.1:196751-221751 GCF_963584025.1 Labrus mixtus | reverse complement strand
CCGGATTAGTGTTACAAACAGAGCACAATGCAACATCCTCACCTGCACAGACATCCACCACCCAACACTTGATGAGTTAGCAATGGATCTGAATGTCCAATATAATGTGTGCAGAAAAACTAGTTCATGCATTTGTTACCTCCAGACTGGATTATTGTAACTCTCTTTTGTCAGGGTGCTCTGGTAAATCTCTAAAGACTCTTCAACTAGTCCAGAACGCTGCAGCTCGTGTACTGACCAGAACTAGGAAAAGGGACCACATTACTCCTGTGTTGGCTTCTCTGCACTGGCTCCCTATAAAATTTAAAATCCTTCTTCTCACTTACAAAGCTCAACATGGTCAGGCACCATCTGATCTTATTCATCCGTCTCAACATTCATATTATCTATCATTAAATATCTTCAACGTATATTGTTGTGTATGTTGCACTCCAAGGTGATGTCCAGTCAAAGACATCCTGACCAGGGTACGATCAGACCCCACTTGGCTGAACAAGTCAGAAAATCAAGAAATCTGCTGTTTTATTTTCTCTAAGGGAAACACTCCCACTATCGTCCCCTCTCCCCATTCCTCATGAAGCGTGCTTACTTTACAGGACAGACGGACTTGAAAATCAAAAATCTAAATTGTCTTGTAAGGAAACACTTCACACTCAAACTGTAAACTCTGACACAGGCAAAGTCTCCTATTCAGACTTTGATCGCTGGCACATGAAGGACAACTTCCTGGTCATACGTCTGGAAATGTTTGACTTATGCTGGGTGGGACCTGTATGACATTATGATATAACCCTAACCCTAAATTATACATTTTGACTTCATGTTGCTCAAAACTGAAATGAAAACAGCTCAAAGCATTTAGATTGGCTATTTCAAGTGTTCTATTCAACTCAGAATATTTTGCAGTTCGTGTGTTTTGTGATTTCCTTCTTATGTCTGAGGAAGTGAAGACTGAATTGTCAGATTTGTTTTATGTTGGTATTCATTCATTGATTGTAATTGGACAGACCAGCCAGACATTTATTGTTTTCTTTTTGAGTAAGGTTGCAGGCAAAACAAGATTTATTCTTCTCCCTGCTCCTTTCTGTACATGTGATAAAGTGTGAATTGTTTTTTTCTTTTTCTGTTAAGTGTTTTGACATGTACGGAACAAATAAAAAAAATGAAATGAGAATAAGTTTGTGATCAGAAACATGAAACCAGGTCTAAAATCTTCATTAAAAAATACCAAAACAAGAGATCCCTCATGACTAACCTCTAACATTCCTTGATATTTCAGCTACAGCTCGTACAGTAAATCTATTATCACATGTAATCATTGTTTCAGTGGTTCTCAGTCCTTCAAAGTTTGGTCAAATCCATTTTAAATTCAAAGGAATTACTTTACTTTTACGACTCTTTAATTTTCAGGATGCAGTTTAATCAAATCTTTGTAAATATCAGTAACTGGTGACGTTGACCTCTAGTGATACAGAGTGTTATTCAGGTTTAATAAAAATCAGACGTGGCCTCTAAAAGTCTTTGATGGTTAGAGTAACGGCTGTGTTTTTAATCACACCTGACTGCAGAAGGACTTTAATAACTCCTGAGATAAGAAAATACTTTTACTTTCATTATGACCGTCAGTCACTCTGCAGAGCGTCAGAGGTACACTGAGGCCACCAGCATGTGATACTACAACATGTTTCCTGTTATTTATAAAGCACCTTTCAGACAAATTAAATTGCAGTTCAAAGTGCTTTACAAGAGTGCAGAAAAGTTATTGACGAAAAAGTAGTTTATAAAATCATTGAGAGACTAATGCACCAATAAGAATTAAAATAAAATATGTATAAAAATGAAAAAATAAAATACGACACATAAAAGCAACAAGATATTAAAATGAATACATCGGAGAAGAATATTTAAAATTGTAGTAAGATAAAAAAGACAAAACAATAATGTTAAGATTTGTATTTATATAAAAGCCAGACTGAATAAATGAGTTTTCAGACTGCGTTTAAAAATCTCAATATTCTGCAGAAGCACAGGAAGTCACATACACACCCATTCATAAAAAAACTTTTTTTTAACGGTTTGTCAGGAGGTTTAAATCCCTCCTCAGATTCAGCTCTCAGCCTGTCGATAGGTTGACTGAAAGTTTCCAGCATGCAGACCGCCATCATGATTTTCTCATTTTTCATCAGCCTGTTGTTTTGACCTTTTGTTACTTTTCATCTGACTTTGACCAAATGCAAAAAACTACTCGACTTGTTATCTATAAGCCAATCACATCGTTTCACATCAAGAACATGTTGTCATGGCTCTTTAAAATCTCTTTGATATTTTTTCACAAATCTCTTTTTTTGTGTTTTACGATCACGTTACTCTCGTGTCCTGTCGACGTGCTCCTCCTTCAAAATGCTTTCAGAGAAGAAGACGAAGCTTTCTAACCAAAGTGTTCAACAAACTCACGTCTGTGTTTGCACACACACACAGACAGGTCGGGTCATGTAGCTCAGGGACTGTGATAAATATTTAGATTGGTTCAGGAAAACACAGATTTTTAATAAATCACGCCCACGTTTTAGCAAATTCCACGATATTCCGCGTTTAACAGTCGATTCCATTTCATGGTCTGATTCTGTGATTCTGTGATTCTGTGATTCTGTGATTCTGTGATTCTGTGATTCTGTGATTCTGTGATTCGTGTTATCCACATCTCTGAAATCAGAAAGCCCTATCTAACTTTGTGCAGCCGGCTGCGTTTAATAAAAAGCGTCTGTGTGACATTTGGCTCATGTGGATTTGACTTTAAAGGGATACTTCACCATCTGCATTAATCTTTGTATCATTAGAAACCTGGTAGTGTTTTTGAATGGTCGTGCATCCCGCCCTCATTTTCCCCTGAGATGGGAAATCTTTGTATTTCTGAGTCTGTAAAGGAGCTTCCAGTGACGCAAAATGATGATTTTTGCATCACTGGAAGCTGTTGCGGTTAGCGGGGTGAAACTACAACGCTAGCTCCTCATATTTTCGACCACTGAAGCTACAGACCAATCACAGATCAGTGGGTGGGAACTCACTCCCAGAATCCAAACTTAACGTCCGCCATATTGCTTTGAAGCTATGCTAACAGGCTGGAGAAAGCTGATGATGGAGAAAAAATATAAATATAGCGGCGAGACGGCTGCTGCAGACAGGCCGGTCTTGTGTATTGGCTGCTGCAGCCGCTGGCTGCTGCTGCAGCCGCTGGCTGCCGGGGTCGCCGAATGTCAAACATGTCTGTAAATGTTTTTATTTCTATATTTCTACTGCTATATTTTATATTTTGGAGAAACTGTATCGATTGAATTTCATAAATTTCATATTTAATTAAGTATTTCTGATTCTGAACTAGAGGACCTTAGTGGGAGTGGCCTGCGGTGCTGTGCATTCTGGGATTTGGTGTCTCTCATCAACATGAGCCAAAAAGACACTTTCTGTCTTTTCACAGCCAAGAAGGCACCAACTTCAAAATGTATTTCACATTTCTACACATATGACCCAATGTCAATACAGATTCATGTTTCAACGGGTGAAGAATCCCTTTAAACTGAATCTGTTATTTGTTTCAGAAAATAGTTTGGAGATATCATGTATCACCATTCAGTTAAAATATACATGTTGATCCATATGGTTTATCGCTGTCATTGTAAAATATGAAGAGCTTCTTTTCTGACACTAAAAGAGAGTCTGACTGAATAACTCTCAGGACCAACATCATGTTTACTGTGTCTCTGTTCCATCATGATGACACCTTCAGTGGAAGAATGCAGCAGACAGTCAGAGGACACTCTGAAGCACCTGCTGCTCTCTGGACATCTGCTCCATTCACTGAACCAGGACAGCTTATTATGGGATGTATCTGTGAATTCTTTCCCTGCTTTACATCTCAATAGAAGGTCCATCTGTTTTATGATACAGTGAGGATGAGACATACAGTGTACAGTTTGACTGTGGAGCTTTAATGTGTGATCTGACGAGGCTGATGATGATTGGCTGTAAAATCGTGTTAGATTGTTCAGGGTGACCGACTCAAAACAAAGAGGCAATTTCAGCTTCATTATCATCCTAAATAAATATTTATTAATAAAGATGGAACAGGGTTTTACTTCCTGTAAATGATACCCCCGTTTAGAGCCCATCAGACCAGAGAGAAGGGGAGGAGTTAGTAGTTTGTAGTTCTCTTTGTGATCTTGTAGTTTTCTCGTGATCTTGTAGTTCTCATGTGATCTTGTAGTTCTCATGTGATCTTGTAGTTCTCATATGATCTTGTAGTTCTCTTGTGATCTTGTAGTTCTCCTGTTATCTTGTAGTTCTCTTGTGATCTTGTAGTTCTCCTGTGATCTTGTAGTTCTCCTGTGATCTTGTAGTTCTCCTGTGATCTTGTAGTTCTCTTGTGATCTTGTAGTTCTCTTGTGATCTTGTAGTTCTCTTGTGATCTTGTAGTTCTCCTGTGATCTTGTAGTTCTCATGTGATCTTGTAGTTCTCATGTGATCTTGTAGTTCTCCTGTGATCTTGTAGTTCTCCTGTGATCTTGTAGTTCTCATGTGATCTTGTAGTTCTCCTGTGATCTTGTAGTTCTCCTGTGATCTTGTAGTTCTCTCGTGATCTTGTAGTTCTCTGTGATCTTGTAGTTCTCATGTGATCTTGTAGTTCTCATGTGATCTTGTAGTTCTCTCGTGATCTTGTAGTTCTCTCTGTGATCTTGTAGTTCTCTCGTGATCTTGTAGTTCTCCTGTGATCTTGTAGTTCTCTTGTGATCTTGTAGTTCTCATGTGATCTTGTAGTTCTCATGTGACCTTGTAGTTCTCTTGTGATCTCGTAGTTCTCATGTGATCTTGTAGTTCTCCTGTGATCTTGTAGTTCTCTTGTGATCTCGTAGTTCTCATGTGATCTTGTAGTTCTCCTGTGATCTTGTAGTTCTGTTGTGATCTTGTAGTTCTCTTGTGATCTTGTAGTTCTCCTGTGATCTTGTAGTTCTCCTGTGATCTTGTAGTTCTCTTGTGATCTTGTAGTTCTTTAGTGATCTTGTAGTTCTCTTGTGATCTTGTAGTTCTCCTGTGATCTTGTAGTTCTCTTGTGATCTTGTAGTTCTCATGTGATCTTGTAGTTCTCTTGTGATCTTGTAGTTCTCCTGTGATCTTGTAGTTCTGTTGTGATCTTGTAGTTCTCCTGTGATCTTGTAGTTCTGTTGTGATCTTGTAGTTCTCTTGTGATCTCGTAGTTCTCATGTGATCTTGTAGTTCTCCTGTGATCTTGTAGTTCTCTTGTGATCTTGTAGTTCTCCTGTGATCTTGTAGTTCTCATGTGATCTTGTAGTTCTGTTGTGATCTTGTAGTTCTCTTGTGATCTTGTAGTTCTCCTGTGATCTTGTAGTTCTTCTGTGATCTTGTAGTTCTCATGTGATCTTGTAGTTCTCCTGTGATCTTGTAGTTCTCCTGTGATCTTGTAGTTCTCCTGTGATCTTGTAGTTCTCCTGTGATCTTGTAGTTCTTCTGTGATCTTGTAGTTCTCCTGTGATCTTGTAGTTCTGTTGTGATCTTGTAGTTCTCTTGTGATCTTGTAGTTCTCATGTGATCTTGTAGTTCTCTTGTGATCTTGTAGTTCTCTTGTGATCTTGTAGTTCTCATGTGATCTTGTAGTTCTCCTGTGATCTTGTAGTTCTCCTGTGATCTTGTAGTTCTCCTGTGATCTTGTAGTTCTCATGTGATCTTGTAGTTCTCCTGTGATCTTGTAGTTCTCATGTGATCTTGTAGTTCTCATGTGACCTTGTAGTTCTCTTGTGATCTCGTAGTTCTCATGTGATCTTGTAGTTCTCCTGTGATCTTGTAGTTCTCTTGTGATCTTGTAGTTCTCATGTGATCTTGTAGTTCTCTTGTGATCTTGTAGTTCTCCTGTGATCTTGTAGTTCTGTTGTGATCTTGTAGTTCTCCTGTGATCTTGTAGTTCTGTTGTGATCTTGTAGTTCTCTTGTGATCTCGTAGTTCTCATGTGATCTTGTAGTTCTCCTGTGATCTTGTAGTTCTCTTGTGATCTTGTAGTTCTCCTGTGATCTTGTAGTTCTCATGTGATCTTGTAGTTCTGTTGTGATCTTGTAGTTCTCTTGTGATCTTGTAGTTCTCCTGTGATCTTGTAGTTCTTCTGTGATCTTGTAGTTCTCATGTGATCTTGTAGTTCTCCTGTGATCTTGTAGTTCTCCTGTGATCTTGTAGTTCTCCTGTGATCTTGTAGTTCTCCTGTGATCTTGTAGTTCTTCTGTGATCTTGTAGTTCTCCTGTGATCTTGTAGTTCTGTTGTGATCTTGTAGTTCTCTTGTGATCTTGTAGTTCTCATGTGATCTTGTAGTTCTCTTGTGATCTTGTAGTTCTCTTGTGATCTTGTAGTTCTCATGTGATCTTGTAGTTCTCCTGTGATCTTGTAGTTCTCCTGTGATCTTGTAGTTCTCCTGTGATCTTGTAGTTCTCATGTGATCTTGTAGTTCTCCTGTGATCTTGTAGTTCTCATGTGATCTTGTAGTTCTCCTGTGATCTTGTAGTTCACGCAATGGGGCAGGGCATGCACAAAACCATGGCACTGATGAGAGGCAGCGAGCACAGACTGCAAAAATCGGTAAGAATTTCTAAAATAAATACAGATATATCAGTCAGTCAGTCTCACAGTTTCCCCTCCTGACTGTCTGAAACAGCCGTTGGCCTGAAGTCTCAAACATGAGATCAGGATGAGCGCCTGATGTGTTTATCTTAGCTTAGCACAAACACTGGAAGTGATGGGGACCGTTAGCCTGCATCTACCCACAGAGCCAAACAAGAGGCAGCTGGGTTCAAGAGGAGAGCCTCTCCAGACCTCCACCCTCTTCTGAGGTTAAGTAACCATCAGCGGAGGTTTATTGACACCCCCCCTCCACCGTCAGAGTGGTCTGAGTGATGTCACAGCTTCAGGTGGACTTCAGTCTGTCACACGCAGCAGGTTCATGTGTGAGGTGAAGAGGACGGACTTCTGCTGAGGATTAACACAGAACAGAGCCGCTCCCTCAGACACAAACTCTCTTACTGATGAGCTAAAGTTTCCTTCTCTTCTAATAAATAAAAGTGATATAATGTAGGGATGCAGACTGAAGCGTTTTCATAGGGTGTGCAGATCTTTCTTTCCCCTTTCCTCACTGAGTCACCAGCAGCTGAAGTGGAGGTCTGTGAGTGACAGACGCTGATGAGGAGAAACTCAACATCTCTTAAAGAGACAGTAACCAGACAACAAACGTGAAGTGGAAACCAGCTGGAGGCAGCTACACAGTATGAGGTAGAACCAAGATCAGTGATTCCTGCAGAGCTTTATAGTTAACACTGCCACCTTTACCCAAACAGTGTTGAAACATGAAGCCGATGCTGAAGTGTAAAATCCTGCAGTTCCTCGAGTGTCCACTAGAGGCTGGCTGCAGGAACACAGGAAGTCACATACACACCCATTCTAAAAAGCCTGTTTTTACAGCAGAGATTAACATGTTTACAGCCTGGTTCAAAAAACCAAATAGGTGTGATTAGCTCATGTCTCGATGGACACACACTGTACGGGGGGGTGAATGTTTTGATGACTCATCAGTTTTGATTTGATGAAGGATAAGAGTTATTCACAATAAGGCGTGTAGCTGACCTGATTGACAGGTGGGCGCGGTGTAACGGTTTGTCAGGAGGTTTAAAACCCGCCTCAGCTCCAGCTCTCAGCCTGTCGTTAGGTTGAGACAGCAACAGCCTCCCTCTGCAGGAGCGGATGGGTGAAGTCACTTAAGATTCATATTTACCGTCTGTGATTTGAAACCAGTGGAATCGCCCCCTGCTGGCCATTCCAAAGAATGCAGGTTTAAGGCACTTCTAAAATAGCCTTCTTTTTCTTAACTCTGCAGGTTATGTTCACTGCAGAGTTTCAACATTTGCCCTGGTCCTTCACATTGAGACCTTTATCCTAAAAACATGTCTGAACGTGTTGTGTGTAAATGTTCTCCCTCTCTAGTCCTTCACGATGGAAACATGAGAGTGATGTAAACTCAGCTGGAGTTTCAGCTCGTTCTGTCCATATGTCCTCTTCTGTGGGAAAACGTGTGATCCTTCTTTAACCTCCCTCTCCTCTCAGACTGAATGAAAGTCTGGCCCTCCTCCCTCTCTGACACCTTCCTATTCTCAGCCTGGAGACTCAACGTCAGGTAGGCATGAGAAGAACCACAGACGTCTACGAGTCTATCACTCTGGATCTCACTTTGTGAAGGGTGCAGATATTCTTCTGCATTTACAGGCATTATAATCTGGTAACATTTAATATAAACATGTGACTTAAGACATCTGTCAAATGGAACTGATTGATCTAGAAAAGTTGATATGGCCAAACCTGGTTTGGGTAAAGAAGTGATGCAGTGACTACTCAGCGAGCTGTGTTGGTAAACTAGACTGTCTGCACGCCACCTCTACCATCTCCGTGCACATAATGTATCTCCAGTTTATTTTAGGTGGCAAATCAACTAACTGAGGATACTTGTTTGTATGTGAGTTGTAAATATATTTGAGGAATAACTTGTGAATGAATCAAAGAAAAGTTAGAGAGGAGAATATGCTTTACCTGCTGCTTTTCAGACACTTTTACTTTTGTTTTGTTTGAGCCGGACTGTTTCACGCATTCCACCATCTTGGATTTCTGAGGCTTTGAGGGATGTGTGAAGAAGCAACTCAGGAAGTGTTGGTCTCTAATACCAGTTCTAGTTTGAAGCAGTTCATCATGAAAAGTGCTGCAGCAACGTGTCCACTGTTACCCCCGTCACACTACTCTGTGCGAGGCCCAAAGGTGTGGTCGCCGGGCAGGTGTTCAACTTTTCTTGTGGGAATGAACAGCGGTGAGGGAGGAGAGGGAACATTAAAAGAATGTGGGAGATAAAACAGGGGGTGAGAGCGGGGGAGGCAGAGAGAGAAAGAGACCCACAGGTTCCAGGCAGCTGGTGTAATTACAGAGCGGCGAGCGGAGCGAGAGAATAAAAGGGGCAGAAAAAAGTGGTAGCGCTGGTCTCCACCTCTCTCTGCCTCTGTTCAGCCTTCAGCACCTGTCTGCCAGCTGGACAACCTGCAGGGGAAGTTTCCCAGCTCACCTGGACAACTTTGTCCCCCCACTATCTCATTCTGACCCCGGGTGTCAAAGTTTACTCTGTTGACTTAAATATAGAATGCATTTCCTGTTTTATTTTGTAGTGTTTCTGCTGTTTCCTGTTTCCAATTCTCATTAGTATCCTCGCGTTTTTTCCTCCTCTTTTCTTAAGTGTTTCCTGTTTTATTTTGTAGTTTCTGTCTTTTCTCACTTCCTCTCTTTGTCTGGTTTCCCTCCATTTTTTATCGCCTTAAAGTCGTCCCACCAACCCAAAGTGCGACCGAGTCTGGTCCAAAACTGCAGAGGTTAACAACGCGGTTTGCGTGGTTGGAGTCGTATAAAGATCTACTCTTAAAGGGACAGTTCACCATGAAACATGAATCTGTATCGACATTGGGTCATATATGTAGTTCGTTTTCACATTTGCACCAGAATTTGTAAACAAAAGCACATGAGTGCAAAGATCGTTCAATCATTGGACAAAAAGGTCTGGGGGCTGCCGGGGGACGTGCTGCAAGACGGCTGTGAAGGAGAGCTCTAAACAACAACACAGTGCTGCTCACCAAACTATTATTTCCCATGATGCAACGGGAGCCTGTTACGTCCAAAAAGGCGTCTGGTTTGTATTCACAGCTGCTCAAAAGATCCACACCTGGGGATGACCCTGGAGGTGACCGCGGTGCGGACTTCTTTTCATGTCTCCAAACCGTCCTCAAGTTCAATCTGAATGTTCTTTATTATATTCATTTACAAATCACTGAATCACTTTTTAATCCAGTGTTAAAAATACATATAAACACAAACACGGTCAAATAGCTTTCAGAGACTTTAAGATGGGTATACCTCAAATACAATTCAACTCATTCGCACACCGCTTTAAACAAATCCCATAATCTAGGTTCAGTCTGATTCCGATCCCTGATCGATGTTCTTGTGAGGGGGTCAATAAACCTCCGCTGATGGTTCTTTGAACACATGGGCCGGACGTGGCCATGGAGCAGGCCGGGGGGGTCTGGCACCGCGTAGTTCCTAGAGCACCAGGGTTTCAGTTCAAGCAAACTAAACGAGGTGTGAATACACCCTGAGAGTTTGGAGACCTGGTTTGAGTCTTGGTGCAGGTCTGCAGTGATGCCACAGACCCGGTCCTGCTCCCTTCATTATGAAACTAGCCGAACACATGCCACGCATTCTCCTGCAGACGTGAACAAAGTGTCAAAAATACAGAAAAGACGACATAACGGCGCACAGAGATCATGTGACAGCTTCCAGTGTGCTGATGACAAAAGCAGTGAAGGTTCAGGTTAGAAAGAGGAAATGACCTTCAGCTGCCGTGTTGTTCACACAATGGAGCGAACAGAAGAAGAGCAGAAAGGTAACGCCGTGAGTCTGTGGAGCTCAGGCCTGAGGGCGTCATTACACAGACACGTTACTACGGGGGGGGGGGGGGGGGGGGGGGGGGGGGGGTTCACACAGTCACGGGAAATCCCCTCCAAGCTCGCCAAAGAAGAACGCGGCTGAGAGCTGAGAGTCGCCTGGAGGAGAGAGAACGTCTGGGAGAGTCGATCAGAGGTCATCATCATGTTAACGTGTCGGTTCATAAAGGGTTAATGTGCTTCAGTGTTTATCAGGAACTCTTTCTGTTCACTGACTGGACTTCATGGACTCAGTTTGTGGGTAAATGCTAACTTGAGCTTATATAAACTTCTGACTACTCAAAGCTCTTTTACACTGCAGGTCACACCTACACATTCACACACTGATGGTAGAGGCCGCTGTGTAGTATCATCCATCAGAAGTAACTAATCCCATTCATACACCACCACTGAAGCAGAGGGAGCAATTCAGGGTTAAGGACAAGAGCCCAAGAACAAATCGACATGGGGATTGAACACTCAACCTTCCAGTTGAAAGGCGACAATTCTACCCACTGAACCACAGCCGCCCATTGTGAGTTTCCAGGGTCCACATTTGGGATCGGCGTTCCAACTGTGCACAGTAGTTTTTTAAAAATGTTTTTTTCTAACTAACATATCTAAATGTCTGTGTTACAGATCAATTTAACTGATTATAAAAACATTTCTATGACATCATATCCTGTCACATTCACGAGCCCTGTTTAAAAATATAAACATTTCTGACCTCCTGCCCCATAGAAGCCGAATAAATCAAGATTCACCCTGAGGCGCTGCTCGTCAGCAGGTAAGGCAGGGTGACCAGGAGGGGGCAGCAAAGCAGCGGCAGAAAGTGTGCACATTTTGTAATGACGGTAGGAAACTCCCTAATGGGGCCCCATCTGACAGCACTGACTCTGGTTGGAGGGGCCTCAACAGACTGATGAATAAATCAACATGTAATAATTAACATTCATTGATTGGATTATTTGAAACCAGAGCAGCAGGTATTAAAGATAAAAGTGTTCAAACAAGTGTTGTTTTTGGTCGTTAGACTTGCTTTAAAAAATGTTTAAATCACGTCTGAAGGAGAAATCGTTCACACACGTTAGACACATGTTCACTGAAATCTGGATTATATTTTTTTACCGCCTTTTTTTGTTTGTTATCAAAGTTCTCACACTTGATATTTACACAATTATATCATATTTATGGGGACGTTTTTTAGATAGATGAGCACTGAAACGATGAACGAACAACAAAAAACAGTAAATAAAAGGTCAAAGTGAAGAAGGACGCGTCTCAGAGGGACAATACAAAAATATTTAAAAAAAAACAGTGTGTGAGATTTTATATTTATATTTATGATTAAATCAATTAAAGTCTGATGGATCTGATATGATGTAAAATAAAACTCGTGTTGATTCATTTATTTTACATTTTTCTGACGTGTTTCAGCTCAGTGAATATTATATAAGAACATTTTTATATTGTAATATTAACTGGATCAATATGAAGTTTTGTTTTATCACACAGACCGACAAGAAGCGGAATAAGAAGAATCAGGAATCTGCTTCAAGCTCAATCAAATGTACTTTCCGTGTTTGACCACTAGGGGGCGGACTTTAACCACATATAACCCAACAGTGACGTATAGTGACGTTTAATTCTCTCACCTCCTTTCTACCCTGCACAGCGGCTCGTTGGTCTAGGGGTATGATTCTCGCTTTGGGTGCGAGAGGTCCCGGGTTCAAATCCCGGACGAGCCCAACTTTCTTTTTTTTTTTTTAAATCTGTTTTTTTTCCCAATGAGCTGAGGATGACGTCAGCGCCTCTCTAACAGCTGATTAACGGCTTATACAGGTAATAAAGGCGGAGTTACTGAAGTTATTTACAGGACAACTAAGGTTTGAAATAACATGTTCACAATGGGAACATCTGTACATGGCCTGCAAATGAGGGGAGTAAAAAAAAACAAAAGTAAAACCTACAGGGAAAAGAAGGAGGAGCTAAGTATAGGCATACTGTATTTAAAAATAATTAATTTACAGAATTAGAAAATCTTCACAACCAAAAACAAGCTTCTTTTAGAAAACACCAACAACTAAAGAGATGGTGGCTGCATCATGGTTAAATGTAGACCTTTCTATCAGCCTAGGGAGCTCAGCTCCACTATGTTAACTGCAGCCTACATCCCCCCGGATGACGATGCAAAAACTGCTATGAATGAACTTTACACAGCGATCAGTAAACAACAGACTGCTCACCCAGAGGCTGTATTTATAGTTGCAGGTGATTTTAATCACTCAAACTTAAAGACAGTGCTCCCTAAATTTCACCAGTTGTGTTTCCTGCAATACAAGAGGAAACAAAACTCTGGATCATGTTTACACAAACATCGCAGGAGCCTACACCACGACCCCCCTCCCCCACCTGGGACAGTCAGACCACCTTTCTTTGTTCCTCATCCCCGAGTACTCCCCACTCATCCAACGTGTGAAGCCATCAGTGACAACGATTAAAGTGTGGCCAGCGGGGACAGACTCTGTACTTCAGGTTCCATCACACAGACTGGAGTATGTTTGCTTCTCAGGCTACCTGGGGCTCTCACACAGACATTGATACCTACACTTCTTCTGTGCTGGATTATATCAACACAAGGCGTACCACAGGGCTGTGTGCTGAGCCCACTCCTCTACTCCCTCTTCACCCACGACTGCAGACCTGTACATGGATCCAACACCATCATCAAGTTTGCGGACGATACGGCGGTGATTGGCCTCATCAGCAACAACGATGACACAGCCTACAGGGAGGAGGTACAGCATCTGGCCGCCTGGTGTGCTGACAACAACCTGCTCCTCAACACCAGCAAGACGAAGGAGCTCATCGTGGACTTCAGGAGAGAAAGAGGAAGCACACACAACCTGTTGAACGTGTCTCCAGCTTCATGTTCCTGGGGACCCACATCACAGAGGACCTCTCCTGGTCCACTAACACCTCCAGTCTGGTTAAGAAGGCTCAACAACGCCTCTTTTTCCTGAGGACACTGAAGAGACACCACCTGTCTTCAGCTGTACTGATGAACTTCTACCGCTGTGTGATCGAGAGCATCCTGACTGAGGAACAGCTTTTTCCCCAGAGCTGTCTCTCTACTGAACTCCGCCCCCCGAACTCTGAACTCTGTCTCTCTCTCTCTCTCCCTCCCGAACTCCGCCCCCCGCTGACCCCCCTTCCCCTGCACATCACCTCACACCCATCATCCCCCCACCACTCCTCCTGGTCATACACACACATCTCTCATCCACCTGTATTATTGTATTATAGTATGTTCATATCACCTCAATAAGTTATCGACCTGTACAATATGTCCATATTCTGTATATTATCTGTAATCTAGTATAGCATGCTCACTGCACCTTAATCTGTATATTATAATCTGAAGAATATATTTATATTTATATTTATAGCATATATTTATATTTATAGCATATATTTATATTTATAGCATCCCATTAATCCAGCCACATATACCCAATAATTCACTTTTTTTTAGTGTACATCTGTACATTTTGTAATTACTGTACATAGCACAGATTCTTGCACTTTCTGCTTATTGTACTTCTGGTGAGATGTCAAACCTCATTTCGATACTCTGTACTTGTATATGTGTAATGACAATAAAGTTGAATCTCATCTCATCTCATCTCTCAGAAGCCGACAACAAAATACTTTCAACAATCAACCCCCTGCAAAGAAAAACAACGATCAGTGAGGACTTCAGAAACTCTTCTGCAACAGAGCAGCCAAATGGTCCTCTGGCACTGACTGCCTGCTGCCTCCGGCTCTTTATACTCCGCCCCCCGACGGCAGAGTGAGCACAGGTGATCAGTGAGCTGCACCTGGAGAGAGAAACACAAACTCACACTACACTACGGCCTGTTACACTTTAATATTTTAACATTTTGTGAAATGTTTATTTTACGTTTCACAAAATGTTTTTGCATTTAAAGGAGCAACATGTAACTCTGACCTCTAGTGTTTAAAACAGGTACTGCAGTCTAAATTCTAAACATCATAGAGAGCTGTCTCCCCCCCCCCCCCCCCCCTCCTCTCTAGAGTCCATGCTCACTCAGGTCACCATGTGGTGGACTCTGAAGCTTCAGTGTTTATCCAGCTCTGCATGGGTCTGTAAACCTTTCTGTGTTCTAACCTCTCTCCATTTTTCAAAAGCATCTCCAATATTGATCCTAGTTTGAGCACGTTTCTGCTCGTGGAGCTTATTAGAAACATGCAGAGGCTTTTTAGGTCGGGTACAATCACTTCTATCTGAACCACTTCTCTTGCCCGCTTCCATCGCTGCAACACCTGTTGACCTGATAACTGCTCTCATATCTGGTAAACTGAGGGGCGTCCAAAACGGCCGTGTGGGGGGGGGGGTGTCTCCTTAAAAGCGCCTACCTTCTCTGGTCCAAACAAATCCAGATCATTCAGGAGCAGAATCTAAAGTTAGAAGGAGGACATACTGGCTGCTGCATTGTTGTCAGAGAAGCCAGCACTTCAGCATGTTTCCTTAATGATCAGATAGTAAGATACCTTTATCATCTCAGTCGTGCTTTAATTACATTTTTTTGCGTTTTTAGGAAAAGTTTTCGCAGTTGACCTTCAGGGCCACCGTAGTTCACAGACCTTCAAATCAAACACACATCATTCCTTAAAATAGAACCTTTATTATATAAAAATGCTTTTGATACAAAAATTTGTCACGTGTGAATTACACAAAGCATTTTTAGCTGAGACGACAAAAAACAGGTTTTAAGGAGTTTTACTGACACAGTGGTTTGAGGCGAGGCCGGCGGCCTGAAATACGGACAAGGCAAAGAGTTCCCACGGAAACGGAAAAACAACCACGCTGACACACACACTGATTCCTGGTGGAGGATCGAGACACACTAACAGTCGACTAAAACTCTACAACCAACATATTCTCCTTCCTTCTCAAACACGCTCGTTTATTCTCGATCCCTTTTCTTTAAGTGCATACATAAATTTGGTTGTTTTTTTAAGGAGTGGCGCCCGGCGGGAACACAGGAAACCCGACATTAAACACAAAGAGATGTACGTCTTTATGATAGAAACAGGTCTGCCTTAACGCACGGCCGACACCTTTATCAGCATCAGAGCTGCTGCTGGTTAATGTAGCGCTGGAGACGTTCAAACCCTGGAGGACAGCGACGTCTGAAACAGGAAGCTGATGTCAGGTCGATGAGAGCAGTCTACTTCCTGTGAGCCGGATGAAACGCAGGACGAGATTTTAAAACTCTAAGGCCCAAACTTTGTCCTAAATAAGGCCGGAGGTTCAGCAAACACGCAGTCGGTGGTTTGATGCTGAACTGGACTTGTCTAAAATGCTCCTGAAGGCACAGCTGAGTGTGAGAGAATCATCTCTGGGTGAATGTTGATATGTAAATTCAGAAGACCAATAAGGCGATAGATAAGTGCAGTCACTCAGGTGAGCTGCTGCACCTGACAAACTGAAGGCTTCAGCGTAAAAAAAAATAAAATCAGAAACCAAATTTTCTTTTTTTCAGTTGCCCTAATCCTCTTCCGTAGGACGCAGTGAAGCCGTCACCTGAGAGTAAATTAACCTTTCATCAAGTCTGAGTACATCCCCCCTCCAGGGCCTCGTCCCGGCAGCAGCAGCCCGGCTTTCCAGTAGACGGAGCTCCAACAACCTACAGCGAGGCGATCTGTCACTGCTACCACCCGACATCCCTGACGCCCAGCGTCCACCATCAGACTATGTCGTCCGCTCAACCACCTCCGTCCTCATTCCTGCACGACCTCTGACCTCAGCGGGGAGGAAGTGCGGACAACATGAACGAGAGGAATACAAAGGAGGAATCCTTCCTGCATATTATCACATCTGATCTTTAAGTCTCGAGGTAACTCTTGTTATGAATTGGCGCTTTACAAATAAAGATTGATGAGTTTAATCTTCTCCAGCTTTTTTTTTTCTGTTGAGGAAATATCTGAGATTTACGGACAGCGTGGGAACGTCTCGGCGGGAACTCTTTAAACCCATTTCTTACAAACTCCTTCAAACCTACGAACATGACACAGAAACACACAAAATGATCTACACACAAACAGAAATACAAAAAAGTTGCTATAAGAATAATCTGTTATTAAGTGTAAAATAGCTTCATGATCTATGGTCAGTATGAACGTGGTCATTTGGGTCTCTCTGTGTAATCGTCATAGAGTATGTACACGATAGCAGCAAACAGACTTTTGGTAAACGGGAAGACGAAGGTGAATGATGGAAGAGGTTCAGATTCAGATCACTGACTTCATTACACGTATGTACAATAGCTTTACATGTCATTTGGTATGTTAGGAGACGTGTTTGTGTTGAAAAGCTCGACCACCTCATAAGGTTCAACATTTAACCACAGAAGAAATCCCAGTTTGAAATGTGAGGGGCACTTTAAAAAAAAAAAAAAAAAACTTCTCTTTGTTTGGGGCGCGGGCGCTAAAACGTTTTCCGTACAGAATCGTGATTAACTTCATGAGGATATTTTTACTGAATAGAGAAACATCTGAATTCCCGTCACAGTGGAAGTGAACGCAACAACAGCCAATCAGTGTGTAGGTTTTAAGCTCGCACATCGGACAGCGAAACATTTATACAGGATCTTTTTTTTGCAGTGCGTAACTTTTTTAACTGGATGAAAGAGTCTGAAACCATCAGAGAACAAGCTGAGCTAAAGTTAAGTGCAGCTCAGCTAGCGGTCCACAAAGTCCATTAAAAAAAGATGACACTGATTTATTAGACTTTTACTGGCTTTTAAAACTGGCTCTATTTGTTTTGGACAGGAGGACACTTCCTCGGACAATTCGGCTAAAAGTAAAAACCTCAATGAAGAAACCTTAACCATAAAACGGAGCTATTGTCATTTGCAGCAGTTTGGCTCTCGGACTCCTGCTGTGTCCGCAAAAAAGGGTCGGGCAGACATACTCTTTTAGGTGAAACAGTTTGATCTAGTGTTTTTTTTCTTCACTTTACATTCTAATTGAATGAAGGATTTTAGTCATCAAAGGGTCTTAAGCTATCAGAGAAACAGCTGACGTTAGCTGCAGCTCGGCTGCAGCTTTGCCAGAATGCATTTGGAAAACAAAACGTAGCTTTATCAAGGTTTTACTGGCTTTTATCTTTTATCACTGGCTCTGTTTGTTTTTGACACTTCTGCTGATATTGTCGCTAACAGTATCAACCTCGTGAGCTAAGAACACTAAGGGATTTTAACCTTATGACTGAGCTAACATCATTAGCAGCAGCTTGGCTCTCAGCCCCTTACTGTGTTCTCTAACAAGTGTTTGACAAACCCAGAATTTCTCCTCTGACACGGCATCCTTCTGTGGTTTTTAAATCTGTTTTCATGATCTTTAAGATAAAAAACAGCCTTAGGAAGCCTGTGATCAAAAGTGAGGCACCCGTTGTTTTTGTTCATTCTTAGTGAAAGTGGTTTCTTCAGGCGTCCACCGTCCCGGGATACTCTTCAAACTGGCAACATTATCAAATCATTACATTGAGATAAATATCAATATTGATCATTATAGAAAAAATATTGTGATCATATTTTCAGCCCCGCCTTGCTTTGATCGTGGCCCTTTTCCCCCCACTCATTCATTCATTCATTTATTCATTGACATTCATTCAGTCATCGTCTGAGAATTCATCTAATGTCCTACATCAAGTGAAACATCCACGGCTCGCTCCTCGCTCCACCGCCCACACGTCCTCTGTTTGTGAGGAGCGGAGGATCAGCCAGCGTGAACAAACACTAAAATAATTCCTCTCTGATTCTTTCTCTTCATTATCTTAACACTATGTACAGTCCTGCCAACAAGGACGCAGCGAGGAAGGATGGGATGAACCGTCGGCACACATCAACACACACCGCTCAGTCTGAGTTCATGAACATGTCGAGGAGTTCAGAGGGAAGGATTCTGGCTCGGGATTGGACAGATTGGTGGCCCAGCAGAGGAAGGAATGAAGGTTAAAGAGGGAGCAGCTGGCTGTGCTCACTCGTCCTCTCCGTCCTGTGAGAGTGAACAACACCTGAGTGAACACCTGGGTGAACACCTGAGTGAACACCTGAGTGAACACCTGGCGACAGACTGATGTGATGAAGGTCACCCTGAGAGCTGCAGGACGACTGGAATGATGAGACAGGTGTGGGACCTGTTGCACGGGATCTGGGCCAGCAGGTCTGAGTCAGTCTGAGCTGAATGTTGGCACGAGTTTGTTACCTGTAAAGGTGAGCCGGACCAGACCACCCCCCCCGCCCCTCTGGCCCTCTTCACAGGACTCTGGGGCCGTTGGAGGGTCACGAGGAGTCGGTGCAGGGTGACGGCGGAGGAGGGCACAGGTGGAAGTATGAGCGCTCGGTAGAGGGGGAGGGGGGGCAGCTCTCCTCGGCTGACAGGTACTGTGAGCGGGGGGTGGGGGGTGGAGGGTACGGGTCCGAGTCTGAATTGAGGTCCATGTAGTACTTGTTGTGTTTGCCGTGGCCCCCGTGGCCCACAGCCTTCCAGCGGCCCGCCGACGATGCCAGCCCGGCTGGCAGGTGGTGGGGGGTGTAGTCGCTGTCGCAGACGTCCGTGCTGCAGGGCGTTGTGGGCGGGGCTGCTCCTCTGACGGGATGATACGGTCTGAGGGGAGGAGACAAAATATTCAAGAGCTCTATGGGGGACAGGTAGCAGAGACAGGTGTGTGTTACCTGTATGTGTTACCTGTATGTGTGTTACCTGTATGTGTGTATGTGTGTTACCTGTATGTGTGTTACCTGTATGTGTGTATGTGTGTTACCTGTATGTGTGTTACCTGTATGTGTTACCTGTATGTGTGTATGTGTATTACCTGTATGTGTGTTACCTGTATGTGTAACCTGTATGTGTGTATTACCTGTTTGTGTGTGACCTGTTTGTGTGTATTACCTGTAGGTGTGTTACCTGTATGTGTATATGTGTGTGACCTGTATGTGTGTTACCTGTTTGTGTGTATTACCTGTATGTGTGTTACCTGTATGTGTGACCTGTATGTGTGTATTACCTGTTTGTGTGTATTACCTGTATGTGTGTTACCTGTATGTGTGACCTGTATGTGTGTTACCTGTATGTGTTACCGGTATGTGTGTATGTGTATTACCTGTATGTGTGTTACCTGTATGTGTAACCTGTATGTGTGTATTACCTGTTTGTGTGTATTACCTGTATGTGTGTAACCTATATGTGTTTGACCTGTTTATGTGTATTACCTGTATGTGTGTTACCTGTAGGTGTGTTACCTGTATGTGTGTTACCTGTTTGTGTGTATTACCTGTAGGTGTGTTACCTGTATGTGTATATGTGTGTGACCTGTATGTGTGTTACCTGTTTGTGTGTATTACCTGTATGTGTGTTACCTGTACGTGTATTACCTGTATGTGTGTTATCTGTATGTGTGTATGTGTGTTACCTGTATGTGTTACCTGTATGTGTGTTACCTGTATGTGTGTATGTGTGTTACCTGTATGTGTTACCTGTATGTGTGTTACCTGTATGTGTGTATGTGTGTTACCTGTATGTGTATTACCTGTATGTGTGTATGTGTGTTACCTGTATGTGTGTTACCTGTACGTGTGTATGTGTGTTACCTGTATGTGTTACCTGTATGTGTATATGTGTGTGACCTGTATGTGTATATGTGTGTGACCTGTATGCGTGTTACCTGTTTGTGTGTATTACCTGTATGTGTGTTACCTGTATGTGTGACCTGTAGGTGTGTTACCTGTATGTGTATATGTGTGTGACCTGTATGTGTGTTGCCTGTTTGTGTGTATTACCTGTAGGTGTGTTACCTGTATGTGTATATGTGTGTGACCTGTATGTGTGTTACCTGTTTGTGTGTATTACCTGTATGTGTGTTACCTGTATGTGTGACCTGTATGTGTGTATTACCTGTTTGTGTGTATTACCTGTATGTGTGTGACCTATATGTGTTTTACCTGTTTATGTGTATTACCTGTATGTGTGTTACCTGTATGTGTTACCTGTATGTGTGTTACCTGTATGTGTGTTACCTGTATATGTGTTACCTGTATGTGTTACCTGTATGTGTTACCTGTATGTGTGTTACCTGTATGTGTGTATGTGTGTGACCTGTATGTGTCTTACCTGTTTGTGTGTATTACCTGTATGTGTATATGTGTGTTACCTGTATGTGTGTATGTGTGTTACCTGTATGTGTTACCTGTATGTGTTACCTGTATGTGTATATGTGTGTGACCTGTATGTGTGTTACCTGTATGTGTTACCTGTATGTGTGTTACCTGTATGTGTATATGTGTGTGACCTGTATGTGTGTTACCTGTTTGTGTGTATTACCTGTATGTGTGTTACCTGTATGTGTATATGTGTGTGACCTGTATGTGTGTTACCTGTATATGTGTTACCTGTATGTGTGACCTGTATGCGTGTTACCTGTATGTGTGTTACCTGTATATGTGTTACCTGTATGTGTTACCTGTATGTGTGTTACCTGTATGTGTATATGTGTGTTGCCTGTATGTGTGATACCTGTATGTGTGTATGTGTGTTACCTGTATGTGTTACCTGTATGTGTGTTACCTGTATGTGTATATGTGTGTTACCTGTATGTGTGTATGTGTGTTACCTGTATGTGTTACCTGTATGTGTGTTACCTGTATGTGTATATGTGTGTGACCTGTATGTGTATTACCTGTATGTGTGTTACCTGTTTGTGTGTTACCTGTATGTGTGTATGTGTGTTACCTGTATGTGTTACCTGTATGTGTGTTACCTGTATGTGTATTACCTGTATGTGTGTTACCTGTATGTGTGACCTGTATGTGTTACCTGTATGTGTTACCTGTATGTGTGTATGTGTGTTACCTGTATGTGTGTTACCTGTATGTGTATATGTGTGTGACCTGTATGTGTGTTACCTGTATGTGTGTATGTGTGTTACCTGTATGTGTTACCTGTATGTGTGTTACCTGTATGTGTATATGTGTGTGACCTGTATGTGTGTTACCTGTATGTGTGTTACCTGTTTGTGTTACCTGTATGTATTACTGTATGTGTGTTACCTGTAGGTGTGTTACCTGTATGTGTGTTACCTGTATGTGTGTTACCTGTATGTGTGACCTGTATGTGTGTATTACCTGTTTGTGTGTATTACCTGTATGTGTGTGACCTATATGTGTTTTACCTGTTTATGTGTATTACCTGTATGTGTGTTACCTGTATGTGTGTTACCTGTATGTGTGTATGTGTGTGACCTGTATGTGTGTTACCTGTATGTGTGTTACCTGTTTGTGTGTATTACCTGTATGTGTGTTACCTGTATGTGTGACCTGTATGTGTTACCTGTATGTGTGTTACCTGTATGTGTGTTACCTGTATGTGTTATCTGTATGTGTTACCTGTATGTGTGTTACCTGTATGTGTGTTACCTGTATGTGTGTTACCTGTATGTGTGATACCTGTGTATGTGTTACCTATACGTGTGTTACCTGTGTATGTGTTACCTGTATGTGTGATACCTGTGTATGTGTTACCTATATGTGTGTTACCTGTGTATGTGTTACCTGTATGTGTGATACCTGTATGTGTGTATGTGTGTTACCTGTATGTGTTACCTGTATGTGTGATACCTTTATGTGTGTTACCTGTATGTGTGATACCTGTGTATGTGTTACCTATATGTGTGTTACCTGTGTATGTGTTACCTGTATGTGTGATACCTGTATGTGTGTATGTGTGTTACCTGTATGTGTTACCTGTATGTGTGATACCTTTATGTGTGTTACCTGTATGTGTGTTACCTGTATGTGTGTGTGTTACCTGTATGTGTTACCTGTATGTGAGTGTGTGTGTTACCTGTATGATCTGGTGGTGGAGGGACTGTTGGAGGAGTAGAAGATCTCTGCGTTGTAGAGAGAGCGGTCTGTGGCCGGGGACGGAGGAGGGTTCAGGATCTGCATGAACAAAAATATGAAAATATTCAGGTGTTATTTCACCGTGGAGAGGAAACAGCTGTGTGTGTGCGTGTGTGTGTGTGTGTGTGTGTGTGTGTGTGTGTGTGTGTGTGTGTGTGTGTGTGTGTGTGTGTGGACCTGAGGGTAGAAGGCTCCCTTGGTGGATGAGGAGCTGCTGGACGAGGCTCCGGTCACATGGTTCCTGTCGTAGAGCGGTGCTCCGCTGCTGCTGCTGCCCATCAGGCTGACCGAGCTCATCATGGACTTCCCACAGGAAATACCTGCACACGCACAGTCATAAAAACACATGACTCATGTTTTATTATTAAAAAAACATGGCGGACGCTCCAGGAATACAACAGAGAGTCTTACATCTTTCAAATCCTCCTTTACTCAGCGGCCTCTACCATCAGTGTGTGAATGTGTATGAATGGATGAGTTAATACTGATGGACTCTTTACACAGCGGCCTCTACCATCAGTGTGTGAATGGATGAGTTAATACTGATGGACTCTTTACACAGCACCCTCCACCATCAGTGTGTGAATGTGTATGAATGGATGAGTTAATACTGACGGACTCTTTACTCAGCAGCCTCTACCATCAGTGTGTGAATGTGTGTGAATGGATGAGTTAATACTGATGGACTCTTTACACAGCACCCTCCACCATCAATGTGTGAATGTGTATGAATGGATGAGTTAATACTGACGGACTCTTTACTCAGCAGCCTCTACCATCAGTGTGTGAATGTGTATGAATGGATGAGTTAATACTGACGGACTCTTTACTCAGCACCCTCCACCATCAGTGTGTGAATGTGTATGAATGGATGAGTTAATACTGACGGACTCTTTACTCAGCAGCCTCTACCATCAGTGTGTGAATGTGTGTGAATGGATGAGTTAATACTGACGGACTCTTTACTCAGCAGCCTCTACCATCAGTGTGTGAATGTGTATGAATGGATGAGTTAATACTGACGGACTCTTTACTCAGCAGCCTCTACCATCAGTGTGTGAATGTGTAT
This sequence comes from Labrus mixtus, assembly GCF_963584025.1. Classification (NCBI taxonomy): domain Eukaryota; kingdom Metazoa; phylum Chordata; class Actinopteri; order Labriformes; family Labridae; genus Labrus; species Labrus mixtus. Next base: position 198,138 of record NC_083615.1, on the reverse strand, counting down.
GAATGGATGAGTTAATACTGACGGACTCTTTACTCAGCAGCCTCTACCATCAGTGTGTGAATGTGTATGAATGGATGAGTTAATACTGATGGACTCTTTACTCAGCAGCCTCTACCATCAGTGTGTGAATGTGTATGAATGGATGAGTTAATACTGACGGACTCTTTACTCAGCAGCCTCTACCATCAGTGTGTGAATGTGTATGAATGGATGAGTTAATACTGACGGACTCTTTACTCAGCAGCCTCTACCATCAGTGTGTGAATGTGTATGAATGGATGAGTTAATACTGACGGACTCTTTACACTGCAGCCTCTACCATCAGTGTGTGAATGTGTATGAATGGATGAGTTAATACTGATGGTCTCTTTACTCAGCGGCCTCTACCATCAGTGTGTGAATGTGTATGAATTGATAAGTTAATACTGACGGACTCTTTACTCAGCGGCCTCTACCATCAGCATGTGAATGTGTATGAATGGATGAGTTAATACTGACGGACTCTTTACTCAGCGGCCTCTACCATCAGTGTGTGAATGTGTATGAATGGATGAGTTAATACTGACGGACTCTTTACTCAGCGGCCTCTACCATCAGCGTGTGAATGTGTATGAATGGATGAGTTAATACTGACGGACTCTTTACTCAGCGGCCTCTACCATCAGCGTGTGAATGTGTATGAATGGATGAGTTAATACTGACGGACTCTTTACTCAGCTGCCTCTACCATCAGCGTGTGAATGTGTATGAATGGATGAGTTAATACTGACGGACTCTTTACTCAGCTGCCTCTACCATCAGTGTGTGAATGTGTATGAATGGATGAGTTAATACTGACGGACTCTTTACTCATCAGCCTCTACCATCAGCGTGTGAATGTGTATGAATGGATGAGTTAATACTGATGGACTCTTTACACAGCTGCCTCTACCATCAGCGTGTGAATGTGTGTTCTTTTTTACCTTGGAAGGTGCCGTGCTGCGAGCTGCTCGGGGCGATGAAGTTGAGGGGAACGTGCGGCGTTCCACTGATGTACTCGTGAGGAAAAGTCCCACTGGGGCCCTTGTAGCGTCGACACACCACCCGCTGGCACACAAAATAAGCCCCGCCTATCACAAAGACGAGCAGGATGATGGCGATGACGGGGCCGACGGTGTTTGGACCGGTGTTCGGGATGCCGCTGGATGGAGGAGACACAAACTCTACAGACGAGATTAAAAAAAGGGACATGGTCAGAAACAAACCGGAGAGGAGAGAGAAAGCGTAAACACTTGATGCAGGAATATTTGAACGTTACCGCAGGCGAGCTCATCGGAGCCGTCAGGACAGTCGGAGTAGTTGTCACACTGCTGTTTCTTGGTGATGCACTGATTGTCTCCACAGCGGA
>NC_083615.1:181751-194251 GCF_963584025.1 Labrus mixtus | reverse complement strand
GCGTGCCGTCTCCTTTGGCGATGCAGATGTGAGAGCAGCCGCCGTTGTCACGGGAACAAGGATGTGATGCTGGAGAAAAGAAAACGGCCATCACTCAAACTGAACAAACTAAACTAAACCTAACTCTAAAGGTTTTCACTTCTTTTTAAACGTAAACCTATTCAATAAAAACTCGCTCTAAACATTAAACCCAGCCTCCCTGCAGAGATGAACATTTAACACTCAGTTTCATTCACTACCCTCTGAAGTCACTAAGGACAAAAATGTCCACTTCCAAAAAACTGATATAAAAATAAAACAGATTGATATTTCTTTCTACTTTTTTTTGCATAAATCTCTTAAACAACTTCAGCCCTGCTCAAAACTACCAAACATTCAATCAATTCAATCAATTTTTAGGAATTTAACCCTTTAAATGCCAGTTTGATTACTTGATGTCACTGTTGTTATTTAAGAAAAAAACACAAAAATTAGTTATTTTCCATAAAACAAATATTTGGTGGCTGGGGGATTTTTTTAAAATCAGTGTTGGATATGTCAAAGATTATCCAAAATATTGACTTTGATGCATTGTTAGTTTTTGTGTAGCATCAGATTTAAAATGTAGTTCCCTGTTTGGACACTGGAGGGCGAAAATGTCCAATTTACAAAAACTGATATAAAAATAGAACAGATTGATATTTTTTTCTACTTTTTTTTGCATAAATCTCTTAAACAACTTCAGCCCTGCTCAAAACTATCAAATATTGAATAATTATCAGGAATTTAACCCTTTAAATGCCAGTTTGATTACATGATTCTGGCATTTAAATGGTTAAATTCCTGATAATTATTCAATATTTGAGTGTAAAAGATGTAACAACAGGACCCAGGTTAAATCATCTTCTTCTTTATCATGGTATGGATTAGATCATGAGGTCTTTACCGAACTCCTGAGGATCCATCTCGTCCACAGCGTGGACGGAGGTCAGGTATGAGATCCGTCCCTGGATGCGCGTGCGTCCGTCCCCGGTCAGTTTGTCCACCCTCTCGATCATCTGCTGCTGCCGGTCGATCCAGTACAGGTGATCTCCCAGGATGGTCAGACCCATCGGCTGCAGGATGTTGGAGTCCTGGAGGACGATGCGATTGGCTCCTGAGGGGGACAAAATGAACCGTCAGCACGCCAGAGCCTCGTGCATCAGAAGATTCTCTGAGATGAGAATGAAACTCTCGGATTTGATATCAAATTCACAAAGCTTCAGCGACCAGTAGGCTCACTGGTACACCTTTATATATATCTACTTCCTCTCTCTGTTTTTATCATGCATGTTTTTATGCTCTCTGTCCCAAACACTCGGACAGAAATTGGGAAAGGGCTTTTGGGTATTCTGCACCCTCAGCCTGGAATCTGTTGCAGAATGACTTAAAGCTCAAGGAGCCGGTGTCCTTAAATGTTTTTAAACTAAAATGAAAGACCTGGAAGCAGATTCTATAGCAGGGGTCCCGAAACTACGGCCTGCGGAACAATTCCAAAATTGCATTTTGAAAATATATATTTTTTTTTATCATAGACCTGTAAAAGTCTGGCTTTTTAAATAAAATGTTCCTTAGCTGTTAACTATTTTCAATATTATCTATTAGTAAATTAATTAGTAAGTAACTTTTTCACAAACGCACAGAACGTGACATTTGACGTCAAGTGACGTTCCGTGTTGATAGCGCATCCGAGGCCGATCAGGAGAAGCGAGCCTGCTAGAAACCTCAACAACACATAAAATGGCGAAAGGGTTAGGGAAGAGAAAAATGTATTTGGAATGCAGGATATTTAACCAGCAGTGGACAAATGATTATTTTGGAAATGGTACCTTGCTTTTTTATCGGGCGTGACAGAACTGTTAAACGGTCTTAACTTGCAGCTCCAAGGCACGGGGAAGCTGATTTGTGACATGTATTCCCAAATAAAACCATTTGAGGTGAAACTAGCGCTGATTGTGGGACAGGTGCAAAAGCAAAACTTCACCCATCTCCCTGCTACCCAAAAACTCTCTGCTGAGAAACCAGCGGTCCCGTTTCCAACTGAAGAGTGTTTGGAAGCACTGGAAATACTGAAGACGGAGTTTGGTGCGCGATTCCGTGAATTACATGTTCACTCGAAAGAAATCCATCTTTTCCAGAACCCCTTTGTTGCCGACATTGACGAAGCCCTGCCTTCTTATCAGTTTGGCGAGTTACAGAATTGTGATGCTTTGAAAGACGCATTCAAGCCCAAGCTCATTGGATTCTATGTGGCACTCCCAAAAGACAATTACCCAAACATCAAAAAGCATGCTATGAAGATGTCCACACTTTTTGGCAGCACATATATCTGCGAGCAAACCTTTTCACGCATGAAACTACTGAAAACTCCGATGAGATCAAGGCTTACTGATGAACATTTGCATCAGTTTTTGAGACTGGCTGTGACTAGAATGGAACCTAAGCTTGAACTCCTCACCAGCCAGATGCAGGCACACAGCTCACACTGATGAACATGCATACTAGGTAAGCCCTCTTTTCAGACTTGAATTGCAAAATTAGTATGAAAAAATGTTATTATGGAGCTAATAATGCTCTTAAATAGGCTACATATCTCTCTTGTGAAGTAATGCTCACGTGTAAGTAGGCTAAAGTGCATAACAAAATAATAAAATGATCTAGCATTAGGCATAATAAACAAATATCCTGAAACTACACTAGCATCAGTAGGCATAGCAAATATATAATCATAATAAAATCTATCTCCACAATAATACCAGTAGTCACTGCAGCACATGTTATTTTCTGTTACAGACAGACCCTGGCCCCCCGTCAGAGAAAGGCAAAGTTATGTGGCCCTCAAAGAAAAGAGTGCCAGATATGACTCATAGATGTTTCTATTTTAATCCAAAATGTTGTGTTTTGTAAATTGTACTTTGTCTCTCTTTGTGTTTCTGTCTGTAACTTTGTGTTTTTGCTGCTGTCTGTCTTGGCCAGGTCTCCCTTGAAAAAGAGGTTTTTAATCTCAATGGGACCAACCTGCTTAAATAAATAAAAAAAGAGGTGAAGCAACTACGATGTTTAAAATCTCTCACCTGTCAGGTCGCTGCTCTCGATGCGTTTGAGGTCTCCGTCCACCCAGAACAGTTTCCCCAGTTTGTTGTCAAGAGCGAGGGCGACGGGTCGGATGAGTCCCGTGGTGAACAGAGACTCTCTCTCCGTCCCGTCCAGACTCGCTCCCTCGATCTTAGCCGAGCGCTCCTGAACTGTGGTGAAGTACATGTACCTACAGAGAGACGCACACCGTGTTCACCCCGAGTCGATTCTTTCTAAACGTAGAGCACAACACGTCTACGTTCAAAACGCTCCTTTCTTACCCTTTCTCGGCATTGACCACGATGGCTCGCGGTTTGTCCGTGTCGTCCTTCAGGACCACGCCCACCGTGTGTCCGTCCATGCGCTGCACATTGATGGTGTTGGTAGTCTCACAGGTCCAGTAGAGATGGCGGCTGTAGGGGTCCAGGCTGAGGTCGTGGAGCTGGTTGTCCTGAACGCTGCTGCTGACGATCATGGAGGACTGCAGGACGCACAGGTCACATGGTCAACACGGGATGTAATAATAATAATATAATTATTATTTGTTCATAAAGCGCTTTAAATCAAAGTGCTGTACAAAACAATACAGTTTAAAAAAATAAAACATGTCTTCAGGTTCTCGTCACGTCAGAGATTACTGCAGTCTCACTCTGACATGTTTGATGTTTGGACATTTTTAACCACTTCCTGCATCACATGTTAGCTCGGTTCAGAGCGCCGTTTTACGCGGTGATATTTACCGCCCTGTGATGTTTCTCCTTCAGTCTGAATGTTGGTGACCGTATCATAAATGAAACCTTTTATTATTATCATTATTATTAAATCTGACTTTAAGGACAAAGATAATAAACATTCAAAGTGTTTTCATCCTCTTTGATAATCCTCCAGCTGTGTGAGTCGTTACCATGGCGCCGTCGTCTCTCGCCCGGCGGATGTTCTGCCGGCCGTCCAGCCAGTACACCAGCCGGTCCAGCGGGTCGTAGTTGACGGCGCGGACATTCCTCAGGACGTGGATGGGCAGGATGATGTCGGGACTCTGCTCGCCCAGAACCATCCGGCTGATACTCGCCTTCTGGCTGAAGAGCAGGAAGCTGGAGGGAGCTGCACACACACACACACACACACACACACACACACACACACACACACACACACACACACACACACACACACACACACACACACACACACACACACACACACACACACACACACACACACACACACAGGTCACACACACACACACACACACACACACGCACACACACACAGGTCACACACACACACACAGGTCACACACACACAGGTCACACACACACACACACACACACACACACAGGTCACACACACACACACACACACACACACACACGCACACACACAGGTCACACACACACACACACACACACACAGGTCACACACACACACACACACACACACACACACACACAGGTCACACACACACACACACACACACACACACAGAAAATTAGTGAGCAGGCTGAATGGCGCTCTGAAAGCTATAAGCAGTAAACGTACACACTACGTCCTGCAGGGGGCGGGGCTAAGTTTGAATGTTTACAAACTTCACCCAACATTTCTACTGACTCATCATCCAGACAAAGTAGGAGGACAAACATCCTCAAAGGGAAGGAAATAAAAAGATCAAAATATAAAACATGCATCAACGGAGCGTGCAGCGGGCAATGTGAAGAGACTGTTGTCATGGAGACAGGATGCTGTACTTCACTTCCTGTTCCGTGTGTGTGTGTGTGTCCGCTCTGTACTCACAGCTGCAGTTTCGTCCATCCGAGTTCAGAGTGTAGTGGGAGGCGCAGCGACACTGAGCACCAGCGGGCGTGGCCAGGCACAGGTGGGCGCAGTTTCCGTTGCTATGGGAACACTCGTTGGTTCCCTCCTGACGGGACGAGTGGAACACGAGGATGTCGAGCATGAGCTCCAGCTGGCCCTGAGGACACGGAGAGGTCATTTATTCAGAAATGTTTTTTTTTAAAGAGTTGTCTCCAGGTGAAAGAAAAAGAGGAAGTGGGCGTGTACCTGCAGCACCACGGTGCGGTTGAGTCCGCTGCGCTTGTCCGCACGCTCGATGCTGCGCAGGTTGAAGTCGGTCCAGTAGATGAAGTCTCGGTACTGAGTGAGACCGAAGGGGTGAGGCAGGTCGTCCACGATGATCTCCCTCTGCAGGCCTGGAGGAGACATGACAACAAGATGACAGTAATGTAGCATTAGCATCAAAGCGCTAACCGTGTGAGCACAGAGCACCCTGCTGACTCTCTAATGGATGGTGTTGTCTGATATCTCTCTAATGGATGGTGTTGTCTGATATCTCTAATGGATGGTGTTGTCTGATATATCTCTAATGGATGGTGTTGTCTGATAGCTCTCTGATGGATGGTGTTGTCTGATATCGCTCTAATGGATGGTGTTGTCTGATATATCTCTAATGGATGGTGTTGTCTGATATATCTCTAATGGATGGTGTTGTCTGATAGCTCTCTGATGGATGGTGTTGTCTGATATCTCTCTGATGGATGGTGTTGTCTGATAGCTCTCTGATGGATGGTGTTGTCTGATATCGCTCTAATGGATGGTGTTGTCTGATATATCTCTAATGGATGGTGTTGTCTGATATCTCTCTAATGGATGGTGTTGTCTGATATATCTCTAATGGATGGTGTTGTCTGATATCTCTCTGATGGATGGTGTTGTCTGATATCTCTCTAATGGATGGTGTTGTCTGATATCTCTCTAATGGATGGTGTTGTCTGATATCTCTAATGGATGGTGTTGTCTGATATCTCTCTAATGGATGGTGTTGTCTGATATCTCTCTAATGGATGGTGTTGTCTGATATATCTCTAATGGATGGTGTTGTCTGATATCTCTCTAATGGATGGTGTTGTCTGATATCTCTCTAATAGATGGTGTTGTCTGATATCTCTCTGATGGATGGTGTTGTCTGATATCTCTCTAATGGATGGTGTTGTCTGATATCTCTCTGATGGATGGTGTTGTCTGATATCTCTAATGGATGGTGTTGTCTGATATCTCTCTAATGGATGGTGTTGTCTGATATCTCTCTAATGGATGGTGTTGTCTGATATATCTCTAATGGATGGTGTTGTCTGATATATCTCTAATGGATGGTGTTGTCTGATAGCTCTCTGATGGATGGTGTTGTCTGATATCTCTCTGATGGATGGTGTTGTCTGATATCTCTCTGATGGATGGTGTTGTCTGATAGCTCTCTGATGGATGGTTTTGTCTGATATCGCTCTAATGGATGGCGTTGTCTGATATATCTCTAATGGATGGTGTTGTCTGATAGCTCTCTGATGGATGGTGTTGTCTGATATCTCTCTAATGGATGGTGTTGTCTGATAGCTCTCTGATGGATGGTGTTGTCTGATATCTCTCTAATGGATGGTGTTGTCTGATATATCTCTAATAGATGGTGTTGTCTGATATCTCTCTGATGGATGGTGTTGTCTGATAGCTCTCTGATGGATGGTGTTGTCTGATAGCTCTCTGATGGATGGTGTTGTCTGATATCTCTAATGGATGGTGTTGTCTGATATCTCTCTGATGGATGGTGTTGTCTGATATATCTCTAATGGATGGTGTTGTCTGATATATCTCTGATGGATGGTGTTGTCTGATATCTCTCTGATGGATGGTGTTGTCTGATATCTCTCTAATGGATGGTGTTGTCTGATATATCTCTAATAGATGGTGTTGTCTGATATCTCTCTGATGGATGGTGTTGTCTGATATCTCTCTGATGGATGGTGTTGTCTGATATCTCTCTAATGGATGGTGTTGTCTGATATATCTCTAATAGATGGTGTTGTCTGATATCTCTCTGATGGATGGTGTTGTCTGATATCTCTCTGATGGATGGTGTTGTCTGATAGCTCTCTGATGGATGGTGTTGTCTGATATCTCTAATGGATGGTGTTGTCTGATATCTCTCTGATGGATGGTGTTGTCTGATATCTCTCTGATGGATGGTGTTGTCTGATATCTCTCTGATGGATGGTGTTGTCTGATATCTCTCTAATGGATGGTGTTGTCTGATATATCTCTAATAGATGGTGTTGTCTGATATCTCTCTGATGGATGGTGTTGTCTGATAGCTCTCTGATGGATGGTGTTGTCTGATATCTCTAATGGATGGTGTTGTCTGATATCTCTCTGATGGATGGTGTTGTCTGATAGCTCTCTGATGGATGGTGTTGTCTGATATCTCTCTGATGGATGGTGTTGTCTGATAGCTCTCTGATGGATGGTGTTGTCTGATATCTCTCTGATGGATGGTGTTGTCTGATATCTCTAATGGATGGTGTTGTCTGATATATCTCTGATGGATGGTGTTGTCTGATATCTCTCTGATGGATGGTGTTGTCTGATATCTCTCTAATGGATGGTGTTGTCTGATATATCTCTAATAGATGGTGTTGTCTGATATCTCTCTGATGGATGGTGTTGTCTGATATCTCTCTGATGGATGGTGTTGTCTGATATCTCTCTAATGGATGGTGTTGTCTGATATATCTCTAATAGATGGTGTTGTCTGATATCTCTCTGATGGATGGTGTTGTCTGATATCTCTAATGGATGGTGTTGTCTGATATCTCTCTAATGGATGGTGTTGTCTGATATCTCTAATGGATGGTGTTGTCTGATATCTCTCTAATGGATGGTGTTGTCTGATAGCTCTCTGATGGATGGTGTTGTCTGATATCTCTCTGATGGATGGTGTTGTCTGATATCTCTCTAATGGATGGTGTTGTCTGATATATCTCTAATAGATGGTGTTGTCTGATATCTCTCTGATGGATGGTGTTGTCTGATAGCTCTCTGATGGATGGTGTTGTCTGATAGCTCTCTGATGGATGGTGTTGTCTGATATCTCTAATGGATGGTGTTGTCTGATATCTCTCTGATGGATGGTGTTGTCTGATATATCTCTAATGGATGGTGTTGTCTGATATATCTCTAATGGATGGTGTTGTCTGATATCTCTCTGATGGATGGTGTTGTCTGATATCTCTCTAATGGATGGTGTTGTCTGATATCTCTCTAATGGATGGTGTTGTCTGATATATCTCTAATAGATGGTGTTGTCTGATATCTCTCTGATGGATGGTGTTGTCTGATATCTCTCTGATGGATGGTGTTGTCTGATAGCTCTCTGATGGATGGTGTTGTCTGATATCTCTAATGGATGGTGTTGTCTGATATCTCTCTGATGGATGGTGTTGTCTGATATCTCTCTGATGGATGGTGTTGTCTGATATCTCTCTGATGGATGGTGTTGTCTGATATCTCTCTAATGGATGGTGTTGTCTGATATATCTCTAATAGATGGTGTTGTCTGATATCTCTCTGATGGATGGTGTTGTCTGATAGCTCTCTGATGGATGGTGTTGTCTGATATCTCTAATGGATGGTGTTGTCTGATATCTCTCTGATGGATGGTGTTGTCTGATAGCTCTCTGATGGATGGTGTTGTCTGATATCTCTCTGATGGATGGTGTTGTCTGATAGCTCTCTGATGGATGGTGTTGTCTGATATCTCTGATGGATGGTGTTGTCTGATATCTCTAATGGATGGTGTTGTCTGATATATCTCTGATGGATGGTGTTGTCTGATATCTCTCTGATGGATGGTGTTGTCTGATATCTCTCTGATGGATGGTGTTGTCTGATATCTCTCTGATGGATGGTGTTGTCTGATATCTCTCTGATGGATGGTGTTGTCTGATATCTCTCTGATGGATGGTGTTGTCTGATAGCTCTCTGATGGATGGTGTTGTCTGATATCTCTCTAATGGATGGTGTTGTCTGATAGCTCTCTAATGGATGGTGTTGTCTGATAGCTCTCTGATGGATGGTGTTGTCTGATATCTCTCTGATGGATGGTGTTGTCTGATATCTCTCTGATGGATGGTGTTGTCTGATAGCTCTCTGATGGATGGTGTTGTCTGATATCTCTAATGGATGGTGTTGTCTGATATCTCTCTGATGGATGGTGTTGTCTGATAGCTCTCTAATAGATGGTGTTGTCTGATATCTCTCTGATGGATGGTGTTGTCTGATATCTCTCTGATGGATGGTGTTGTCTGATAGCTCTCTGATGGATGGTGTTGTCTGATATCTCTCTGATGGATGGTGTTGTCTGATATCTCTCTAATGGATGGTGTTGTCTGATATATCTCTAATAGATGGTGTTGTCTGATATCTCTCTGATGGATGGTGTTGTCTGATATATCTCTAATGGATGGTGTTGTCTGATATATCTCTAATGGATGGTGTTGTCTGATATATCTCTAATGGATGGTGTTGTCTGAACCTTGCATGTTGGTGCTCTCGATCATGCACGTGTCCAGGTCGGTCCAGTACAGTCGGTGGTCTACGTAGTCGATGGTCAGTCCGTTGGCCCGGCCCACTTTGTCCACCAGGGTGTTTGTGGTGCTGCCGTCCATGTAGGCCCGGGCGATGCGAGGCCGCCCCCCCCACTCGGTCCAGTACATGAATCTGCACAACAACACAAACATTACACAACGTCTCCACGGCGGCGTGCTGCAGGAACACGCTCTCCTGTTTCCTGTTTACTCAGACTGAAACATGTTTGTGTTTTTAATTAATGACATCATTGATGACATCAGACGCCCGGAGGCGAGCACGCTGACAGATCTGAACCATGACATCATGAAGACATCCTCAGGTGAGGTTCACACACACACAAGGGCACACACACACACACACACACACACACACACACACACAAGGACACACACACACAAGGGCACACACACACACACACACACACACACACACACACAGTGACACGCATACAGACACACACACACACACACACACACACACACACACACAGTGACACGCATACAGACACACACACACACACACACACACACACACACACACACACAGTTACACGCATACAGACACACACACACACACACACACACACACACACACACACACACACAGTTACACGCATACAGACACACACACACACACAGTTACACGCATACACACACACAGTTACACACACACACACACACACACACACACACACACACACACACAGTGGGTAACAAACTGGTTTAATAGCATCCTGCCTCTCTCAGCTGGAGGGTTGTGGGAGAAAAGGGGGCGTGGCTTTGGCTGTGGTACCTGCATACCTTCATGATGACATCGCTTCACTCTCACTACCTCAGAGTGAAAACACACGCTACATGAAGTCACAGCTCACAGACACACGGGCCTGCAGCAGCCCGATTCATCCTGTTCACACTCGTCCACAAAGCGTTCTTTGGATGTTGTAGTTCTCGTTCTTACCCGTTGGCGGGGTCCAGAGCCAGGGAGCGAGGGTTGTCCAGCGAGCGAGGGTTATCCAGGTCCTTGCAGACCAGAACCTGTCGATGCTGACCGTCCAGCCGGGCCACCTCGATGCGGTTCGTGCCCGTGTCGGCCCAGTAGATGTTGCGACCCATCCAGTCGACCGCCATGCCTTCTGGGTAGTCGAGTCCAAACTCTATGACGTGCTCCACAGAGCTGCCGTTCATGTACGCCCGGCTGATCGTCTGAGAGAGAGACGAGGGAAGGTTAAAGTTTGATTACAGGTTAAAACAGAAAACATTTTTAAAGCCAGCGGCTCTCATCCATCACGCCGCCTGCAGGTCGATCACAGACGTCACTGAGAACAAAAAGAACCAAACGCTGGTCACATCAAGGATACGACGTTGTCTCTGACTCCATTTCTTTTGTTTTTACTAAAATTCTGCAGTTTTTTTCCCTTTCAGTGGTCCTCAGTGTCTCCCTGTAGTCTCAGTGATGTAAAAGTCTGTCTCATTTCACTTTAACAAACTCTCAGACAAAGAAATATCCACCTTATGACATCACACACTGACCTTATGACATCACACACTGACCTTATGACATCACACAATGACCTTATGACATCACACAATGACCTCATGACATCACACATTGACCTTTGTTACTGTTCCTTTGAGCTGTTTGACCTCACTTTGGGATTCCTAACCACTTCCTGTTTCTGTGCTCAACTTCCTGTCCTAACCTTCCATCTACAGGAAGGGTCTTACTTTATTTCAAAATAAAAGCACGCAGCAAGTAACAATACTCTCAGCTTAAGAAAGTACAAAAATTTCAAAATAAAAACGAAAACAATTTTATTTCTAAATGCAAAATAAAGGCTATATAACATGCGATTAAAAATGTGATCGTTTGACAGGCTTACTTTTTCTAAACTCTGATAGCTGTGTGTTTTGTTTGTGTTTACCTTTCATAAGTACGGAGGCCCTGAAGGTCAAATGCAAAAGTACGGGTAGGACTGCACTACTTGTTTGTGATTGGACAAAACCAAGGTCGTTTGCAACATTGACACATCACTTCCTGTTTACATTTTCCTTGTTTGGATGAAGTCGCTGAGGAAATATCAGAAACATTTTTGTGTTCCATTAAATTCAGTCATTACACTTCAATAACCCCCGCTCACCTTGGCCTGAATGTCCGTCCAATAAATCCTCCTCTCTGACACGTCGAAGTCGAGAGCGGACGCCTCTTTCACGCCGCTCAGAGGGATCGCCACGTCGTTACTGTTTGTACCCAGAGAGATGCTGCGGATGTTGTCCCTGACGGAGAAAATCTGCTGGTTAAAACCTCACACACACTTTTATTCATTCTTCAGGAGTGTGTGTGTGTGTGTGTTTACCTGTTGGTAAAGAGCAGGAAGGCTTCAGGCACCACGCAGGTCTGCAGGTCTGACAGCAGCTCCATCCCCATTGGACACGCACAGCTGACCGCCTGCCGACACCAGAAACAAAGATGGCTGCACCCGCCGTTATCCACTGCACAGCCGTTTGTACCTGCAGGAAGACGGGAAGTAAAGTTTAATATTCATTCCTTTTGTCAGTAACTTCAGCTCAACGTGTCCGGCTCCTCACCGTAAGTCTCCGTCACTTTAGTGGCCTTCAGCCCCATGAGGTCGGGCAGCTGGTCGATGATGATCTCTCGGACCGCCGTGGCTTTGTGGACCCTCTCGATGCTGCGCCGCTGCCAGTCGGTCCAGTAGATGAAGTCTCCGAGCAGAGTGAAACCGAAGATGTGAGGCAGCTTGTCCTCCAGCAGAGTCTGCCTGTTACTGCCGTCCACGTTTATCATCTGAGAGAGACGAGAACAAAAGGAAACTTTAGAGATTTAGTGCAAGTAAAGAAAATCTCATAAACCCTCAGACATCAGTTTAATTTACTACCCTCTGAAGTCACTAAGGTACCAAACATTCAATCATTTTTAGGAATTTAACCCTTTAAATGCCAGTTTGATTTCATGATTCT
>NC_083615.1:174251-176751 GCF_963584025.1 Labrus mixtus | reverse complement strand
ATGTTTTAACCCAGAGAGTGATTCTCTGAGAGCGAGATGTTTTAACCCCGAGAGTGATTCTCTGAGAGCGAGATATTTTAACCCCGAGAGTGATTCTCTGAGAGCGAGATGTTTTAACCCCGAGAGTGATTCTCTGAGAGCGAGATGTTTTCACCCCGAGAGTGATTCTCTGAGAGCGAGATGTTTTAACCCAGAGAGTGATTCTCTGAGAGCGAGATATTTTCACCCCGAGAGTGATTCTCTGAGAGCGAGATGTTTTAACCCCGAGAGTGATTCTCTGAGAGCGAGATGTTTTAACCCCGAGAGTGATTCTCTGAGAGCGAGATGTTTTAACCCAGAGAGTGAGATATTTTAACCCCGAGAGTGATTCTCTGAGAGCGAGATGTTTTAACCCTGAGAGTGATTCTCTGAGAGCGAGATGTTTTAACCCCGAGAGTGATTCTCTGAGAGCGAGATATTTTCACCCCGAGAGTGATTCTCTGAGAGCGATTCTCTGAGAGCGATTCTCTGAGAGCGAGATGTTTTAACCCCGAGAGTGATTCTGAGAGCGAGATGTTTTAACCCAGAGAGTGATTCTCTGAGAGCGAGATATTTTCACCCCAAGAGTGATTCTCTGAGAGCGAGATGATTTAACCCAGAGAGTGATTCTCTGAGAGCGAGATGTTTTAACCCCGAGTGATTATCTGAGAGCGAGATGTTTTAACCCCGAGAGTGAGATGTTTTAACCCCGAGAGTGATTCTCTGAGAGTGAGATGTTTTAACCCCGAGAGTGATTCTGAGAGTGAGATGTTTCAACCCTGAGAGTGATTCTCTGAGAGTGAGATGTTTTAACCCTGAGAGTGATTCTGAGAGTGAGATGTTTTCACCCCGAGAGTGATTCTGAGAGCGAGATGTTTTCACCCCGAGAGTGATTCTGAGAGTGAGATGTTTTAACCCCGAGAGTGATTCTGAGCGCGAGATGTTTTAACCCCGAGAGTGATTCTCTGAGAGCGAGATGTTTTAACCCAGAGAGTGATTCTCTGAGAGCGAGATGTTTTAACCCCGAGAGTGATTCTCTGAGAGCGAGATGTTTTAACCCAGAGAGTGATTCTCTGAGAGTGAGATGTTTTAACCCTGAGAGTGATTCTGAGAGTGAGATGTTTTCACCCCGAGAGTGATTCTGAGAGCGAGATGTTTTCACCCCGAGAGTGATTCTGAGAGTGAGATGTTTTAACCCCGAGAGTGATTCTGAGCGCGAGATGTTTTAACCCCGCCCGTCTTCATCCTGAGGGTGAGAACGTCTTGGACACGGAGGAGAGAGAAAAAGACAAAAAGACAGAAAGAGCGAGAAGACACAAAAGTGACAAAAGTCAACCATTCACACACACACACACGCACACACACACAGACACACACACACACACAGTGTCACACACACACACACACACACACGGGCTGAGCTCCCGCAGGAAATGAGACATGCGGCTGCTGTCACTCCGTGGTAGCGGGGACGGAGGGATGGACGGAGGAGCAGAGACACAGAGCGGGAAACAGGAAGTGGGGAACACGCAGCTGGCAGGTTGCCGTGGAAACTCTGAGCAACAACAGGTGTGTGTGTGTGTGTGTGATATTTGTGTAACGTGCGAGCTGATCAGGCTGATCGATGGAAACATGTCACAGCAGAGACTCACAAACTCTAAAGTTCAGGTGATGATTCAGGTATCAGACACACACACACACACACACACAGACACACACACCCTGAAGACTCAACCCTTACAATAATAAACAGTATAAACAGAGTGCGCAGGACTTGATCTGACTTGTTTCGTCCTGTGATTACAGAAACACAACCTGTGGGACGCTTTCTGTGTGTGTGTGTGTGTGTGTGTGTGTGTGTGTGTGTGTGTGTGTGTGTGTGTCTCCTCCATGTTAACAGATGGAACAAACTAAACAGTCTTAAAACACGTCAGATTAATGTCTGTCTTTAGAGTTGTATCATGCTGATGAATGTCACTTTTAATTCATTATTTGATTATATAAAAAAGGAGTATAACTCCATGACTGACAGCTGCGTTGACCAATGAGGCTCCTGCGTTTGCTGTGTGCTTTCAGATGATCAGTCGAGGAGGAAATGTAACAAACACACAAGAGTCTTTGAACTTTCCATCACAGTGTGGACTGAACCCACCTGAGCAACCTTTGACCTTTTAGCAGGAAGGTTAATGTGTGTCTTGGTTAGAGGAAGGGGTGGGGCATCAATACAGCACTTCCTCCAGCTGATCTGTACTGAACTATATGTGGGGACTGATATGAACGCTGCTCTTTGGTCTCTCAAACGAACACCAGGGGGCGTCTTATTCTGACATGGTGAATTACTTTCTCCCTTTTTCAGTTGAGTCAGAAACTGAAAAATCTTGTTGTATCAGTTTAATTTACGACCCTCTGAAGTCACTAAGGACAAAACTGTCCATGCTAAAAAACTGATATAAAAATAAAACAGATTGATATCTTCTACTTT
>NC_083615.1:146751-169251 GCF_963584025.1 Labrus mixtus | reverse complement strand
AAATATTCAGGAAATGTCTTTATAGCTCAGCCTTCATGCATGTGTGTAATAAACACAGAGTACTACACACACACACACACGCACACACACACACACACAATGGAAATGTCTTCACACCCAGCAGCAGCTTCTTTTCAACAGGATAAAAACAAGGCTGAAACGTGAAAAAGCCCTTTGAGGTGGGTCCATTCACCCTGACGGGGGAGGGGGAGGGCGGGGGGGCAGGAGGGAGGGAGAGAGCAGCCACCTTTTTTCAATTGGTAAGCATTCAGCCAGAAAGCTCAGGCATGCCCTCTTTTGTTCCTCTCTCTCTCTCTTCCTCTCTCTGCTGAGATGAAAATATGTTAACTGGAGTGAACTTGTGCAAATTTCTGCAGACGGCAAAAAACGACAACCAAAAATCCAAATCAACAGCAACGAGTCCACGACGATGACCAGACACTGTCTGATCGTCACTCTGAGGAGCAACACACACGCAAAGAGAAAAAAAAAGAAGTGAGAGAAAAATGATGGAATGAAACAGAGAGAGAAAAGAGAGACGTAAGGTTTGAGATGGACCGGGTGAAGGAGAAACACCTGCTTTAAAGGAGGAACAGAAGTCTGGGTGAGAAGGGGGGAAGGGCAAAAACAACAACAAAAGCCCCCCCGCTTCACTGGGTTTCCTCTGCTGAGCGTGCACACCTCCTCCAGAAAGAAATCTCACAAGTTCAACTGATTCTAGCAGCTTAAGAGAGCGAAGGACATAAAGACAGAACAAATCTGGAGCGTTACAGAGCTGATACTACAGCTGGCATTATTAACACTGTGATACTTTAAAATATATCAGGTTTTAAAACGACACAATCTCAATCAAAACGTACCAAAGCTTTAAAAAAAAAAAAACAAAGAAGAAGAAGAGGAGATTTCTGTGCTCAATGTCAGAAAAACTGGCTGCACCTCAATTTATTTGAAGAGATTCTTCTAATTTGTTCTTTACAGTGAATTATTTGATTATTTTTTTTGTTTTGTTTTTATGATATTTCTTTATTCTGTACTGTGCCAAAAATTGAAATAAAGAATAAGTTGAAAAAAAAGGTGCTATGTTGAAATGCTGGTTTCATCTCAAATGTTGTTTTTTTTATTATCTGAGAGTCATTTGGCTTTAAGGTTTTATTTTGACAGTCCTTTAACATGCAAACAGGAAACAAAGAGGAGTGAAATCAGCTGGTGTTTTAGTTAAATTAGAGCCTGCACACTTGTTGCTCATGAAAGCATTTGAAACTCTGGGACCACTTTAATGATGCACCAGTTCTTCTTCTGTGGAAACTATTGATGTGATGAGACAAACTGGAAACAGGTGTCAGGAGGCTGAACTGACCCTGGACAAGATATAAAACACAAAGAAGGAGACCAGACAAGTTCACATCAAAACCAGCAAAATCAGGGCAGATGACAACAATCCAACACAATCCTGCAGGAGTCTGTCCAGCAGAATCATGACATCACGACTCTGTTCTTCATAAGAACAACGCTCACAGTTACATAGACGACCTTTTGCCACATTTACAACATCTCCTACCTCTATCTTGTCCGTCTTAGCGTCTCCCCAGTACAGTTTCCCTGCATTGTGATCGATGGCGAGTCCGTTCGGCCAGCCCAGAGAGCTGTTGAGCAGAACCACCCGGTCCATCCCGTCCAGGTTTGCCCGCTCGATCTTTGGATGCTCGCCCCAGTCTGTCCAGTACATGAAGCTGAGAGAGAGAGAGAGAGAGAGAGAGAGAGAGATTGTATGCCTTCAAAATAAAAGCTCTGTATATAAAGTCTGTGAATATGACTTTGACATGACTATTATTAATATAACCACTGAGGGGTTTGATGAGAGTGAGAGTGCAGCTCCATCAGTGAGAGTGCAGCTCCATCAGAGTGAGAGTGCAGCTCCATCAGAGTGAGAGTGCAGCTCCATCAGAGTGCAGCTCCATCAGTGAGAGTGCAGCTCCATCAGAGTGAGAGTGCAGCTCCATCGGAGTGCAGCTCCATCAGTGAGAGTGCAGCTCCATCAGTGAGAGTGCAGCTCCATCAGAGTGAGAGTGCAGCTCCATCAGAGTGAGAGCAGCTCCATCAGTGTGAGAGAGCAGCTCCGTCAGAGTGAGAGTGCAGCTCCATCAGAGTGAGAGAGCAGCTCCGTCAGAGTGAGAGAGCAGCTCCATCAGAGTGAGAGAGCAGCTCCATCAGAGTGCAGCTCCATCAGAGTGAGAGTGCAGCTCCATCAGAGTGCAGCTCCATCAGTGAGAGTGCAGCTCCATCAGAGTGAGAGTGCAGCTCCATCAGAGTGCAGCTCCATCAGTGAGAGTGCAGCTCCATCAGAGTGAGTGCAGCTCCGTCAGAGTGAGAGTGCAGCTCCATCAGAGTGAGAGCAGCTCCATCAGTGTGAGAGAGCAGCTCCGTAAGAGTGAGAGTGCAGCTCCATCAGAGTGAGAGAGCAGCTCCGTCAGAGTGAGAGCAGCTCTGTCAGAGTGAGAGTGCAGCTCCATCAGAGTGAGAGAGCAGCTCCGTCAGAGTGAGAGTGCAGCTCCATCAGTGTGAGAGAGCAGCTCCATCAGTGTGAGAGTGCAGCTCTGTCAGAGTGAGAGTGCAGCTCCATCAGAGTGAGAGTGCAGCTCCATCAGAGTGAGAGAGCAGCTCCATCAGTGTGAGAGTGCAGCTCCATCAGAGTGCAGCTCCATCAGAGTGCAGCTCCATCAGTGTGAGAGTGCAGCTCCATCAGAGTGAGAGAGCAGCTCCGTCAGAGTGAGAGAGCAGCTCCATCAGAGTGAGAGTGCAGCTCCATCAGAGTGAGAGAGCAGCTCCGTCAGAGTGAGAGAGCAGCTCCATCAGAGTGAGAGTGCAGCTCCATCAGAGTGTGTCCATAAAGGTGCAAATAGCTTCTCTCCACATTCACACACTAAACAAGAGCTAACTGTTTGTGAATATCATCAGAGCTATATGCTTTGAGACTCAGAGACGGAGACGATAGAGGGAGACCATGAGGAATAAGTTCAGGAGATATTAGAGAAGGTAATCATTCTGAGAGAATCAGAGCCTCAGAGTTTTTGGAAAAACTGAAGAATAAGTCACAATTTGAAGGTTTCTTTTGTCGATTCTTGACTATAGGTATCATACACCATATACGATTTTAAAAAGGCTGTAATCCGTACATGAAATACCAAGTGAGTGTTCATTTCTACTGCAGTGTGAAAACACGCTGAAACCTACCCATTAACGGGGTCCAGGACGATGGCTCTGGGTTCATCCAGGTTCTCAGAAATCAAAATTTTCCGGGAGGTTCCATTCAGCCTGGTCACCTGGAATATAAAATGAAACAGTTCAAATCATACAATACAACAAACTAACACAGTTTATATTCAGAACCACCTCCTACGGGGTCATGCCTGTGAAGAAGGGTCATTTTTGTTTATTTTAACCGGAGCCCCTTTCTGAATATGTCAGGGTCTACATCAAACTTTGACCACCAGACTCCATTGACAGAAATGTAATTTAAACTCTAAGAACACGGGACTTTCTGGTCTACAGTTGTCTTAATTCGTAGGTTTGTTTGAGTTATTGTGTAATTCTGGGTTTTTGAACAGTTTGTCCAGAACAAACACAGCATTTGTGTAACACACTAAACAAACAAGGCTGTGGCCAACCACCAACTCCTGTTCTCCGTGAGGTAAAATCATGCTCAGGAATCCTTTTCCTACAATAACTAAAATGTCTGACGTGTACCTCTATACGGTCCGTTCCAGTGTCAGTCCAGTACAGATTTCTGGCAACCCAGTCCACAGCAATCCCATCTGGGTGGTTGATCTCCGTGGTAACCAGCATCATGGCGTTGCTGCCATCAATGAGGGATCTCCTGATGGCTCGAACCTCATCGTCTGTCCAGTAGACGTAGCCCTCTACAGGGTCATAGTCGATGGCTATGGCGTGGCGAATGTCATCAACCTGCAGCAGCATCGGGATGATCAAAAAAAAGCGCAACGAAACCGAGGCAGTATGTTTCTGTTAGCTTTCTGTTTGTGTTTCTACCTGTAGGACTATGTCGGTGAAGTCTGGCAGGTCCAGGGAGATTCTTCTCAGGTCAGTCCGTCGAGCCAGCAGCAAAACCTGCTCTGCTCCTGAACAGAATACACAAACAAAGAGACGTTAATGCATTTTGATCTTTTAGCCGCGATCTGCCTCTACGCTGATGACGATCGCTTTTATAGGAATGATTACTGCGATCTGCCTCTACGCTGATGACAACCGCTTTTATAGGAATGATTCCTGCGATCTGCCTCTACGCTGATAACGATCGCTTTTATAGGAATGATTCCTGCGATCTGCCTCTACGCTGATGACGACCGCTTTTATAGGAATGATTCCTGCGATCTGCCTCTACGCTGATAACGATCGCTTTTATACGAATGATTCCTGCGATCTGCCTCTACGCTGATAACGATCGCTTTTATACGAATGATTCCTGCGATCTGCCTCTACGCTGATGACGACCGCTTTTATACGAATGATTCCTGCGATCTGCCTCTACGCTGATGACGACCGCTTTTATAGGAATGATTCCTGCGATCTGACTCTACGCTGATGACGACCGCTTTTATAGGAATGATTCCTGCGATCTGCCTCTACGCTGATGACGACCGCTTTTATAGGAATGATTCCTGCGATCTGCCTCTACGCTGATGACGACCGCTTTTATACGTATGATTCCTGCGATCTGCCTCTACGCTGATGACGACCGCTTTTATACGTATGATTCCTGCGATCTGCCTCTACGCTGATGACGACCGCTTTTATACGTATGATTCCTGCGATCTGCCTCTACGCTGATGACGATCGGTTTTATACGTATGATTCCTGCGATCTGCCTCTACGCTGATGACGACCGCTTTTATACGAATGATTCCTGCGATCTGCCTCTACGCTGATGACAATAAAGATACTTTTAATAAAGAATAAATAATATGTCTGAATAATAAAAAATCCTAGTAATTTTCTCCATAGTGGATTTGATTATTAATCATAGTGTCATAACCATCACAGGTAAACTAACCTCGAGGTCATGGTTTATGCTTCCCTAGGAGACACAAGTTTGTATGCTATCAACCTACACTATACTACCCACGACCATGGAGTCTCACAGCAACTAGTCTGATTGGTGGAGTGGCTGTTACCATGGTAATGTTTTCCGCCCCTCTGTGCCGTATGCGAACGGTGCAGTTCAGCTAGCAGGCTAGCTAGTAAGTTAGCTAACAGTAAATGTACTAATAACCTTGTTATGCTGCAGTGAATGTAATTTATATGTTCAACAACACAAACTACAAGATAGTACAACACTTGTGTTAAAGAAAAAATGTGTGACTTTTTGATCCAGTAGATGTCGCCCTTGGACACCAGCATGAAACCAAAACAAACTACAACGACACACCTCCAACCCGTCTCCCATCGTGTTTTTCACAACGGAGTTGACAAATTGGAACGCACCATAATTAAGCTCTAAGCGCAAGCGAGCTGCAGTTGCCTGTGTCCTGCATTGTTGTGTTAGCAGGCTCATTAGCTTGTAGCTTAACTTTGCAACATTTGAACAACCATGATCTAAATACACAAGGGGAGGAGCCGGCCGTCCCGTCCATGTAAACACGGCTCTGACAACAACACAGACAGCGGGAATCAAGCTTCTCACTCATTGTAGACAGTCATGACTCAGAGAGACATTTACACAGGAGAGACTGGACTTGACATATTTTTTTGAGTAAAATGTTGCACACAATATAAAAATGATAAGAACTATAAAAGTTACAGTTAAGAAGCAGAGGTATCATTCGCAGTGGATTGTAGTTCTTGGAATCCGTACACCGTCTTAACACCGTTTTTGCACCTAGTTAAATGTTTTATAGTCACAAGTACAGGGGTAGCTGGTTGTCTTGGTAACAGGCCTTAATCTCTTGATATAAAGATTTTGTGAAATGTCAGCAGAGGATTTGAATGAGGATATTTACTTCAGGAACCAGAGTGGGCAGTCACTGTTGAATATAAGTTTAAATCATTATTCCCACAAACAGAATGGAGACACACAGAATCTAATCCATCAGTGGTAATAAAACCCTCTCTACCCGGAGATCTTCTCCTGCCTCCTCTCTGCTGTCCTCAGGGATCCTCCACTGTTTGGCTGTTGGTTCAGATTTAACAGAAGCCAAACTCACCTCATGGGAGACAATTAACTGTTTTTCCCCGCGTCTCTCACACCTCCAACTGTGAAGAGCTCACATTTAGAGCAGTTCAAAGTGTCTCTCTCTCTTTCCCCCCGTCTGCTCAGACTTTTTCCTCCTCTTTGTCTCATTTATCAGATAAATTCACTTGAAGATAAAAACCCGACTGAAAAGCAAACGGACTCTTCAACCTCTGTTTGTAACTGTTTTACATAAGTTAGGCTTTCTCTGACACTAGTATTTACTTGTTCCCTTTAATTGTCTTAGCTTCTTAGAAATCGCAGAGTTTTTTAGATGTTAGTGGCTTTGTTTTCATCCAACTACTGGTTCTTTATCTGATTTGTTGTCCACATTTAAAATTGATTCTGTGATGACTCGATGTCGTTCTAAATGAGGGTTGCCCTTCAAAGATTTCTTGAAAATAAATCAAGGTTGAATTAATTAATTTACTTACTTATCATCAAAACAATGAGGGAAATGTTTCATTCATTATTAAAGGAGAGCTCAGTTATTATTTTATCTGGACACATTCCCTGCAGAGATTTTTGTTTTTCTTTTGTTAAACAGCAGTCGCTTTCTTCAAAGTCACCAAATTCCATTGTTTAAAACACAGATTTAACCAGCCCATTGGTTACTGAAAAACAACAAGCTCGCTTTCAGTCAGATTAGACACGCCCCTAATTATGAGTAACTGTTTTCGTCTACTGTTAAAAACTGGCTCTTTAAAGGTCCAATCAGTGAGATGTGTAGAGAGTGAGATGATAAAGGTATCTTACTATCTGATCATTAAGGAAACATGTTGAAGTGCTGGCTTCTCTGACAACAATGCAGCAGCCAGTATGTCCTCCTTCTAACTTTAGATTCTGCTCCTGAATGCTCTGGATTTGTTTGGACCAGAGAAGGTAGGCGCTTTTAAGGAGACCCCCCCACACGGCCGTTTTGGACGCCCCTCAGTTTGCCAGATATGAGAGCAGTTATCAGGTCAACAGGTGTTGCAGCAATGGAAGCGGGCAAGAGAAGTGGTTCAGATAGAAGTGATTGTACCCGACCTAAAAAGCCTCTGCATGTTTCTAATAAGCTCCACGAGCAGAAACGTGCTCAAACTAGGATCAATATTGGAGATGCTTTTGAAAAATGGAGAGAGGTTAGAACACAGAAAGGTTTACAGACCCATGCAGAGCTGGATAAACACTGAAGCTTCAGAGTCCACCACATGGTGACCTGTGTGAGCATGGACTCTAGAGAGGAGGGGGGGGGGGGGGGGAGACAGCTCTCTATGATGTTTAGAATTTAGACTGCAGTACCCATGTTAAACACTAGGGGTCTGAGTTACACATTGCTGCTCTAATGTTTTAATGTTCTCTAGGAACTGCATCTGTTCGCACTTCAATATTTTTGTATTTTTATTTTGAAATACTTTATTAATCCCTGAGGGAAATTCTGGTTTACACTCTTTTATTGAGAGACTGGTAGTATTTATCATCACCATGGTTGCCGTCTGGATCAGTGTTGCTATGTACACTTGCAATACACAACGAATGGGGAAACTTTTCCTATCCTGTTAGGTGGCGTGCAGGGGGTGATGGGCGGCGGCAGCACCTGCAGTCATGAAGTATGTCTCAGCATTTTATACTTGTGCTTTTGTCCAACCGTCATAAAGGACGCAGCCCTCTCGAAGAAAAGGTTTCTTACACCTGATTTTTAAGTAAAGTAATTCAGGTATTAAGATACAAATGTATGCATGGCCTAAAAATATACTTTTAATATTTAAATGTTATTAAAAGGACAAAATATAATCTATAGTTCTAAACCGTCTTTAGTGTCAGAGAGCTCTGAAAACATTTGGTTGACTTCAAATCATGCAAATCTTCCCTCTCTCTTACTCTGCATTTTAACTACAACAATCAATATCTGGCGTCCCTCCGCCTGTCGACCAATCAGATGAGACGTTTAAAGCTGTTCCATCGTTACCTAAATGAGTGCGGCGAGGGACGGGATGAAAAGGAAGGAGGGAAAGCGTTTGTGATCCCACTCTGCTTT
Source organism: Labrus mixtus (assembly GCF_963584025.1). Lineage (NCBI taxonomy): Eukaryota > Metazoa > Chordata > Actinopteri > Labriformes > Labridae > Labrus > Labrus mixtus. The sequence continues at coordinate 160,987 of NC_083615.1, read as the reverse complement.
TTGCTTGACTTCACTGAGACTCCAGACTAATACACACACACACACACACACACACACACACTCTCTCTCTCTCACACTCTCACACACACACACAATCTCTGCTGCCAGCGCAATAACAAACGCCTTCAATTTAACCAGCCAAGCAAAACAAATTAGGCGCGCGGACACAAAGACACACACACAAACTGTGCGCCGACACAATAGAGCATTGTTGTTTTGATTGTCAACAGTGGCCGAGTGATTGGTTGGCATGCTTCATATAAATTAAATACATTCATATAACAGACACTGGAGCACCGGCCCAGGTCAGAAGAAGAAGGCTCTTTTGTTTCAGCGCTGTGGGAAGCAACATGGCGGTGGGTCAGAATGTATCCCAGCCTGCAGGCAGACGGGTCAGTTTGACTTGTTTTCAAGATGATACACTCTGACCTGCACCTACGGGTGTAACGGTACACAAACATTTCGGTACGGTTCCAAGTTTTGAAGCTTCGGTTCACACACACTGCAACACAACACACACACACACACACTGCAACACAACACAACACAACACACACACACACACTGCAACACAACACACACACACACACACTGCAACACAACACAACACAACACACACACACACTGCAACACAACACACACACACACACACACACTGCAACACAACACAACACAACACACACACACACACACTGCAACACAACACACACACACACTGCAACACAACACACACACACACACTGCAACACAACACACACACACACACTGCAACACAACACAACACACACACACACACTGCAACACAACACACACACACACACTGCAACACAACACACACACACACACACTGCAACACTACACACACACACACACTGCAACACAACACAACACAACACACACACACACTGCAACACAACACACACACACACACTGCAACACAACACACACACACACTGCAACACAACACAACACACACACACTGCAACACAACACACACACACACTGCAACACAACACACACACACACACACTGCAACACAACACACACACACACACTGCAACACAACACAACACACACACACACACACACACACACACTGCAACACAACACACACACACACACACACACTGCAACACAACACAACACACAGTGCAACACAACACACACACACACTGCAACACAACACACACACACACACACACTGCAACACAACACTGCAACACAACACACACACACACTGCAACACAACACACACACACACACACTGGAACACACACTGCAACACAACACACACACACACTGCAACACAACATACACATACACACTGCAACACAACACACACACACACACTGCATCACAACACACACACACACACTGCAACACAACACACACACACACACACACACACACTGCAACACAACACACACACACTGCAACACACACACACACACACACTGCAACACAACACACACACACACACACTGCAACACAACACACACACTGCAACACACACTGCAACACAACACAACACACACACACTGCAACACGACACACACACACACACTGCAACACACACTGCAACACAACACACACACACTGCAACACAACACACACACTGCAACACAACACACACTGCAACACAACACACACACACACTGCAACACAACACAATACACACACTGCAACACAACACAATACACACACTGCAACACAACACACACACACTGCAACACAACACAATACACACACACTGCAACACAACACACACACACACACACTGCAACACAACACACACACACACTGCAACACAACACAATACACACACTACAACACAACACACACACACACACTGCAACACAACACAATACACACACACTGCAACACAACACACACACACACACTGCAACACAACACAATACACACACACACACTGCAACACAACACACACACACTGCAACACAACACACACACACTGCAACACAACACAATACACACACACACTGCAACACAACACACACACACACACACTGCAACACAACACACACACACACACACTGCAACACAACACACACACACTGCAACACAACACACACACACACTGCAACACAACACACACACACACACACACACACACTGCAACACAACACACACACACACTGCAACACAACACACACACACACTGCAACACAACACAACACAATACACACACACACACACACTGCAACACAACACAACACAATACACACACACACACACACACATACACACACACACACACACTGCACAAAAAGAGGGACGGTACAGATCGTTTCTTTTGGTACCAAAACAAACTTGTGACAGTGGAAACACCAATAAATACGTAGCGTGCTGTAGATTGATTAGCAATAGCTTTCATTTATTCCGGATTCTCAGTGAAATGCAGAAACATTTTAAAGTTTGCACGCATGCAAGCACACACACACTGTACAGGTGATTGAAGGTCAGTACCTGGTTTGCAGGTCTTCCCGTCCTCTTTCAGCTGCACTCCGGTGGGGCAGGCGCAGCTGTAGAAAGGCGTCAGCGGGGAGAGGAGGCACAGATGGCTGCAGCCTCCGTTGTTGTCACTGCAGGGAGTTCGGACTGAAGCACGGCAATGACAGGAAACGAAGGAAAAATCCAGAAAGAAGGAGACATGATTACTGATCCTGAAAACAACATCTACCTTGAGATGTGAGTGTTAAGTAACTGGACTCACTGAACGGCTGTCTGTGTGACTCCAGGACCTGGATGTCCATCGGGGAGTAGATCCCGTTGAGAATCTCTCTGGTTTTGTCTCCGCTGTTTTTGTTGCAGGCGTGGATGGAGCGGGTCTGCCAGTCGGTCCAGTACAGGGTCTCCTCGGACAGCGTCAGGGCGAAGGGATGTGTCAGCGTCCCCTCCACCACCGTCTCTCTGCACCAAATAAAAAAACTGCTAGTTTAGAACCAGTGAAACTTTACAGATCCGGCTTAAAGGTGGAAATAAATGACCATGTAGTTATTATTTAAACATGAGTTAGAAGCATTTTAACGACTCTGACAGTGAGTTTAATTTTATTTCATCAGCGTAAGCAGAGGCAGCAGGTCTTATAAAGCCAGACATATTCAGCAAATTATGTCCCTGCAGGGGGCGCTGGAGTCCCATCAATGGCGGTCTCCATGCTGGAAATGCTGTCTCAGTCTAACTTTCAGTCAACCTAACGACAGGCTGAGAGCTGGAGCTGTCGTTTAAAGACAGCAGGGAAAATTCAATTTTCTGAATGTTCTCACAACTTTTCATACATTTGGGTTTGACGGAGGCTCCAGAGGAGAGGTCAGAGGTCAGATTGGAGGAGTCTTCCTCTGGGGACCATGAATACAACATAGCTGTGATCAGTTTTACCTCCACAGCGCTTAACAGTCTTTCTTTAAAACAACGGGCCGAATAATGCATTCTGCAAACAGCATGAGGTGTGTGTGTTTGAGTGTGCGCGTGCGCTTGCGTGTGTTGGATAAGGAGAGTGTTTTTTTTTCTTAAACATACTTTAGAATCACTTACAGGAAAATGCTCTAACACCGACAGCGCGGCACACGATCAAAGCGGCTCGTATTTAGAATATCAACACAGCAGAAACTGGCTTTCATCAATCATCATTTAAAGGCCAGTGTGTGTGTGTGTGTGTGTGTGTGTGTGTGTATGTGTGTCTGTGTGTGTGAGTGTGTGTGTGTGTGTATGTTGTAACTGTATCAGAGTCTGCCAGCCGTGGCTAACGGAAAACAGAAAGAACAAATTTAACCAACTCCAGATTTCAAAGCTCTGTTCAGAGCTTTGAAATCTGTGTGTGTGTTTATAGGTGTGTGTGTGTGTGTGTGTGTGTGTGTTTATAGGTGTGTGTGTGTGTGTGTGTGTGTGTGTGTGTGTGTGTGTTTATAGGTGTGTGTGTGTATAGGTGTGTGTGTGAATAGGTGTGTGTGTGTGTGTGTGTGTGTATGTGTGTGTGTGTGTGTGTGTGTGTGTGTGAATAGGTGTGTGTGTGTGTGAATAGGTGTGTGTGTGTGAATAGGTGTGTGTGTGTGAATAGGTGTGTGTGTGTGTATGTATGTGTGTGTGTGTGTGTGTGTGTGTGAATAGGTGTGTGTGTGTGTGTGTGTGTGTGTGTGTGTGAACAGGTGTGTGTGTGTGTGTGAATAGGTGTGTGTGTGTGTGTATGTGTGTGTGTGTGAATAGGTGTGTGTGTGTGTGTGTATAGGTGTGTGTGTGTGTGTGTGTGTGTGTTTATAGGTGTGTGTGTGTGTGTTTATAGGTGTGTGTGTGTGTGTGTGTGTGTGTGTGTGTGTGTGTTTATAGGTGTGTGTGTGTGTGTGAATAGGTGTGTGTGTGTGTGTGTGTGTGTGTGTGTGTGTGTGAATAGGTGTTTGTGTGTGTGTGAATAGGTGTGTGTGTGTGAATAGGTGTGTGTGTGTGTGTGTGTGTGTGTGAATAGGTGTGTGTGTGTATGTGTGTGAATAGGTGTGTGTGTCTGTTTATAGGTGTGTGTGTGTGTATGTGTGTGTGTTTATAGGTGTGTGTGTGTGAATAGGTGTGTGTGTGTGTGTGTGTGAATAGGTGTGTGTGTATGTGTGTGTGTGTGAATAGGTGTGTGTGTGTGTGTGTGTGTGTGTGTGTGTGTGAATAGGTGTGTGTGTGTGTGTGTGTGTGTGAATAGGTGTGTGTGTGTGTGTGTGTGTGTGTGTGTGTGTGTGTGTGTGTGTGTGGATAGGTGTGTGTGTGTGTGTGTGTGTGTGTGTGAATAGGTGTGTGTGTGTGTGTGGATAGGTGTGTGTGTGTGTGTGTGTGTATGTGTGTGTGTGTGGATAGGTGTGTGTGTGTGTGTGTGTGTGTGAATAGGTGTGTGTGTGTGTGTGTGTGTGTGTGTGAATAGGTGTGTGTGTGTGACTGTGTGTGTGTGTGTGTGTGTGTGTGTGTGTGTGTGTGAGAGTGTGTGTGTGTGTGAGTGTGTGTGTGTGTGTGAGTGTGTGTGTGTGTGTGTGTGTGTGTGTGTGACTGTGTGTGTGTGTGTGTGTGTGTGTGTGACTGTGTGTGTGTGTGTGTGTGTGTGTGTGTGTGTGTGTGTGTGTGTGTGTGTGTGTGTGTGACTGTGTGTGTGTGTGTGTGTGTGTGTGTGACTGTGTGTGTGTGTGTGTGTGTGTGTGTGTGTGTGTGTGTGTGAGAGTGTGTGTGTGTGTGAGTGTGTGTGTGTGTGTGAGTGTGTGTGTGTGTGTGTGTGCAGACTAATGGGCTAACAGGTAAATGAGTTCAGGCTGTCAGGTAGATGCAGATTGAAGTGGTCACTTTCTAATTGAGTTGTCGTTTGGGTGTGTGTGTGTGTGTGTGTGTGTGTGTGAATAGGTGTGTGTGTGTGTGAATAGGTGTGTGTGTGTGTGTGTGTGTGTGTGTGTGTGTGTCTGCAGTAAATGAAACACACGTCACAGGACGGTCACACACCTACAGACACACTGTCTCATGACAGCATGATGGACGCCGTGTGTGGTTACATCAAAATATTGTGTTGTGCTGCTTTAAGCAATAAGAGTTGGATGGAGTGTGCTGCTGCCATAGGAACAAAGTTTCTGGCTGATGTTTGCCTACGTTTCCAACACGTCAGAGGTTTCCACTCCAGGAGGAAAGTCAGGAGACTGAACAGAGACTGAACGTTCATGTTAAGAGACAGAGACTGAACGTTCATGTCAAGAGACTGAACAGAGACTGAACGTTCATGTTAAGAGACAGAGACTGAACGTTCATGTCAAGAGACTGAACAGAGACTGAACGTTCATGTTAAGAGACAGAACAGAGACTGAACGTTCATGTTAAGAGACAGAGACTGAACGTTCATGTTAAGAGACTGAACAGAGACTGAACGTTCATGTTAAGAGACAGAACAGAGACTGAACAGAGACTGAACGTTCATGTTAAGAGACAGAGACTGAACGTTCATGTTAAGAGACAGAGACTGAACGTTCATGTCAAGAGACAGAGACTGAACGTTCATGTTAAGAGACAGAGACTGAACGTTCATGTCAAGAGACAGAGACTGAATGTTCATGTTAAGAGACAGAGACTGAACATTCATGTTAAGAGACAGAGACTGAACGTTCATGTTAAGAGACTGAACAGAGACTGAACGTTCATGTTAAGAGACAGAACAGAGACTGAACAGAGACTGAACGTTCATGTCAAGAGACAGAGACTGAACGTTCATGTTAAGAGACAGAGACTGAACGTTCATGTTAAGAGACTGAACAGAGACTGAACGTTCATGTTAAGAGACAGAGACTGAACGTTCATGTTAAGAGACAGAACAGAGACTGAACGTTCATGTTAAGAGACTGAACAGAGACTGAACAGAGACTGAACAGAGACTGAACGTTCATGTTAAGAGACAGAGACTGAACGTTCATGTTAAGAGACAGAGACTGAACGTTCATGTTAAGAGACAGAGACTGAACGTTCATGTCAAGAGACAGAGACTGAACGTTCATGTTAAGAGACAGAGACTGAACGTTCATGTTAAGAGACTGAACAGAGACTGAACGTTCATGTTAAGAGACAGAGACTGAACGTTCATGTTAAGAGACAGAGACTGAACGTTCATGTTAAGAGACAGAGACTTAACATTCATGTTAAGAGACAGAGACTGAACGTTCATGTTAAGAGACAGAGACTGAACGTTCATGTCAAGAGACAGAGACTGAACGTTCATGTCAAGAGACAGAACAGAGACTGAACAGAGACTGAACGTTCATGTCAAGAGACAGAACAGAGACTGAACGTTCATGTTAAGAGACAGAACAGAGACTGAACAGAGACTGAACAGAGACTGAACAGAGACTGAACAGAGACTGAACGTTCATGTCAAGAGACAGAACAGAGACTGAACAGAGACAGAACAGAGACTGAACAGAGACTGAACAGAGACTGAACATTCATGTCAAGAGACAGAGACTGAACGTTCATGTTAAGAGACTGAACAGAGACTGAACGTTCATGTTAAGAGACAGAGACTGAACGTTCATGTCAAGAGACAGAGACTGAACGTTCATGTTAAGAGACAGAGACTGAACATTCACGTTAAGAGACAGAGACTGAACGTTCATGTTAAGAGACAGAGACTGAACATTCATGTTAAGAGACAGAGACTGAACGTTCATGTTAAGAGACAGAGACTGAATGTTCATGTTAAGAGACAGAGACTGAACATTCACGTTAAGAGACAGAGACTGAACGTTCATGTTAAGAGACAGAGACTGAACGTTCATGTTAAGAGACTGAGACTGAACGTTCATGTTAAGAGACAGAACAGAGACTGAACGTTCATGTCAAGAGACAGAACAGAGACTGAACAGAGACTGAACGTTCATGTTAAGAGACAGAGACTGAACGTTCATGTTAAGAGACTGAACAGAGACTGAACGTTCATGTTAAGAGACAGAGATTGAACGTTCATGTCAAGAGACAGAGACTGAACGTTCATGTTAAGAGACAGAGACTGAACGTTCATGTTAAGAGACAGAGACTGAACGTTCATGTTAAGAGACTGAACAGAGACTGAACGTTCATGTTAAGAGACAGAGACTGAACGTTCATGTCAAGAGACAGAGACTGAACGTTCATGTTAAGAGACAGAGACTGAACGTTCATGTCAAGAGACAGAGACTGAACGTTCATGTTAAGAGACTGAACAGAGACTGAACGTTCATGTTAAGAGACAGAGACTGAACGTTCATGTTAAGAGACTGAACAGAGACTGAACGTTCATGTCAAGAGACAGAGACTGAACGTTCATGTTAAGAGACAGAGACTGAACGTTCATGTCAAGAGACAGAGACTGAACGTTCATGTTAAGAGACAGAGACTGAACGTTCATGTTAAGAGACAGAACAGAGACTGAACGTTCATGTTAAGAGACAGAGACTGAACGTTCATGTTAAGAGACTGAACAGAGACTGAACGTTCATGTTAAGAGACTGAACAGAGACTGAACGTTCATGTTAAGAGACAGAGACTGAACGTTCATGTCAAGAGACAGAGACTGAACGCTCATGTTAAGAGACAGAGACTGAACGTTCATGTTAAGAGACAGAGACTGAACGTTCATGTTAAGAGACAGAGACTGAACGCTCATGTTAAGAGACAGAGACTGAACGTTCATGTTAAGAGACAGAGACTGAATGTTCATGTTAAGAGACAGAGACTGAACGTTCATGTTAAGAGACAGAGACTGAACGTTCACGTTAAGAGACAGAGACTGAACGTTCATGTTAAGAGACAGAGACTGAACGTTCATGTTAAGAGACAGAACAGAGACTGAACGTTCATGTCAAGAGACAGAACAGAGACTGAACAGAGACTGAACGTTCATGTTAAGAGACAGAGACTGAACGTTCATGTTAAGAGACAGAGACTGAACGTTCATGTCAAGAGACAGAGACTGAACGTTCATGTTAAGAGACAGAGACTGAACGTTCATGTTAAGAGACAGAGACTGAACGTTCATGTTAAGAGACTGAACAGAGACTGAACGTTCATGTTAAGAGACAGAGACTGAACGTTCATGTCAAGAGACAGAGACTGAACGTTCATGTTAAGAGACAGAGACTGAACGTTCATGTCAAGAGACAGAGACTGAACGTTCATGTTAAGAGACAGAGACTGAACGTTCATGTTAAGAGACAGAGACTGAACGTTCATGTCAAGAGACAGAGACTGAATGTTCATGTTAAGAGACAGAGACTGAACATTCATGTCAAGAGACAGAGACTGAACGTTCATGTTAAGAGACTGAACAGAGACTGAACGTTCATGTTAAGAGACAGAGACTGAACGTTCATGTTAAGAGACAGAACAGAGACTGAACAGAGACTGAACGTTCATGTCAAGAGACAGAGACTGAACGTTCATGTTAAGAGACAGAGACTGAACGTTCATGTTAAGAGACTGAACAGAGACTGAACGTTCATGTCAAGAGACTGAACAGAGACTGAACGTTCATGTTAAGAGACAGAACAGAGACTGAACAGAGACTGAACGTTCATGTCAAGAGACAGAGACTGAACGTTCATGTTAAGAGACAGAGACTGAACGTTCATGTTAAGAGACTGAACAGAGACTGAACGTTCATGTTAAGAGACAGAGACTGAACGTTCATGTTAAGAGACAGAGACTGAACGTTCATGTTAAGAGACAGAGACTGAACGTTCATGTTAAGAGACAGAGACTGAACGTTCATGTTGAGAGACAGAGACTGAACGTTCATGTTAAGAGACAGAGACTGAACGTTCATGTTGAGAGACAGAGACTGAACGTTCATGTTAAGAGACAGAGACTGAACGTTCATGTTAAGAGACAGAGACTGAACGTTCATGTTAAGAGACTGAACAGAGACTGAACGTTCATGTTAAGAGACAGAGACTGAACGTTCATGTTAAGAGACAGAGACTGAACGTTCATGTCAAGAGACAGAGACTGAACATTCATGTTAAGAGACAGAGACTGAACGTTCATGTTAAGAGACAGAGACTGAACGTTCATGTTAAGAGACTGAACAGAGACTGAACGTTCATGTTAAGAGACAGAGACTGAACGTTCATGTTAAGAGACAGAGACTGAACGTTCATGTCAAGAGACAGAGACTGAACGTTCATGTTAAGAGACAGAGACTGAACGTTCATGTTAAGAGACTGAACAGAGACTGAACGTTCATGTTAAGAGACTGAACAGAGACTGAACGTTCATGTTAAGAGACAGAGACTGAACGTTCATGTCAAGAGACAGAACAGAGACTGAACAGAGACTGAACGTTCATGTCAAGAGACAGAACAGAGACTGAACGTTCATGTTAAGAGACTGAACGTTCATGTTAAGAGACAGAGACTGAACGTTCATGTCAAGAGACAGAGACTGAACGTTCATGTTAAGAGACAGAGACTGAACGTTCATGTTAAGAGACAGAGACTGAACGTTCATGTTAAGAGACTGAACAGAGACTGAACATTCATGTTAAGAGACAGAGACTGAACGTTCATGTTAAGAGACAGAGACTGAACGTTCATGTTAAGAGACAGAGACTGAACGTTCATGTTAAGAGACAGAGACTGAACGTTCATGTCAAGAGACAGAGACTGAACGTTCATGTCAAGAGACAGAGACTGAACGTTCATGTTAAGAGACAGAGACTGAACGTTCATGTTAAGAGACAGAGACTGAACGTTCATGTCAAGAGACAGAGACTGAACGTTCATGTCAAGAGACAGAGACTGAACGTTCATGTTAAGAGACAGAGACTGAACGTTCATGTTAAGAGACAGAGACTGAACGTTCATGTCAAGAGACAGAGACTGAACGTTCATGTTAAGAGACAGAGACTGAACGTTCATGTTAAGAGACAGAGACTGAACGTTCATGTCAAGAGACTGAGACTGAACGTTCATGTCAAGAGACAGAGACTGAACGTTCATGTGAAGAGACAGAGACTGAACGTTCATGTTAAGAGACAGAGACTGAACGTTCATGTTAAGAGACAGAGACTGAACGTTCATGTTAAGAGACAGAGACTGAACGTTCATGTGCACAGACTGAACGTTCATGTGCACAGACTGAGACTGAGGAGCGTATTTCCAGTTTACATGATGACGGAGACACTGCCCCAAAACGTCACTGTTGCGCAAATAAACGGAAGATTACCGCTTTCAGCTGGAGCCGTTGTCGTGTTAACAGCTGAAGTGGTCAGAACGTTTTAATAATGTTCCTGAGATCTGTGTCTTGAGTAATCTTAGAATCATAATGAAATCCGGCGAGGTGATCCAGAAGCTCTTCATGTCTTTCTCTGATGATTTCCTGATCCTTGTTTCCAAATGTTCTTGTAGGATTCTGCTGGAATGTCCTTCTTGACAAACCGTCAGTGCTGGAGAATCAAATGATTTCACAGATGTCTGGAATCTAAGAGTTTTATACGTGCTTCTTTTGGCATTTCATTCTTCTTCTCCTGAGGTTACTGATCGAGAAATGGAGGCTTTTTTTTTAAATCAATATTTCACTTTGGTAAAAAAATGACTGTTTGGAAATTTCCACTGAAGAGCAGCACAGAGAGTAAAAAACGTGTGTGTGTGTGTGTGTGTGTGTGTGTGTGTGTGGGGGGGGGGGGCGCCTGGATGGATGAAGAGAGAGAGAGAGAGGGGGGGTGAGCAAGAGAGTGAGAGAGGGAGAGAGAGAGAGCGAGATGGGGAGAGAGAGAGTGAGAGAGGGAGAGAGAGCGAGAGAGAGCGAGAGGGGGAGAGAGAGCGAGATGGGGAGAGAGAGAGTGGGTGAGCGAGAGAGAGAGAGAGAGAAAGAGAGAGAGGGAGAGAGAGAGAGAGAGGGAGAGAGGGGGTGAGCGAGAGAGGGGGGGTGAGCGAGAGAGAGAAAGAGAGAGAGGGAGAGAGAGAGAGAGGGTGAGCAAGAGAGGGAGGGTGAGAGAGAGAGAGAGGGGGTGAGCGAGAGAGAGAAAGAGAGAGAGGGAGAGAGAGAGAGAGAGGGAGAGAGAGGGTGAGCGAGAGAGGGAGGGTGAGAGAGAGAGGGAGGGTGAGAGAGAGAGAGAGAAGGGGTGAGCGAGAGAGAGAACAAGAGAGAGGGGGAGAGAGAGAGAGAGAGAGGGGAGGGGTGATAAGATGCCTGAAGCAGAGAAGGAAAGATTGATGCAGTGGGAGTGTGTGTGGAGCTGTGTGTGTTTTGACTGGGGCCTTCATACCACAGCTCTGTTTGTGTTGGACAACCTGTTCATACTCTCTCTATTTTTCTTTCTTTCTGTCTGTACAGCTCGTTTTCTCCTCCCCTCCTCCGATTCTTTGTCACAAAGAGAACAGGGGGAGAACTCAAGACTTTCTGCTGACCTTCAAAGTTTAAAATGAAAAGTTATGAAGAGCTCTGGACGGTCAAACATCTCGCTTTTACCTCAGACAACATGTGTTTGTCTGAGACACAGAATCAGGTACGAACTGTCATCTGTGTTGATCAAAGACTTCATAGAGAGAAAGGTGCAGAAAGTTTCTGACTTACAGAGAGAGAGGACAAAATCAATGTTTCATTTTAACATGGAGCTCTATGGGGACTGACTCACTGCAGGAGACAGACTCTAGTGGACACTGGAGGAACTGCAGCTGTAAAGTTAGACATTTTAACATGGGGCTCTATGGGGACTGACTCACTGCAGGAGACAGACTCTAGTGGACACTGGAGGAACTGCAGCTGTAAAGTTAGACATGTTAACATGGGGCTCTATGGGGACTGACTCACTGCAGGAGACAGACTCTAGTGGACACTGGAGGAACTGCAGCTGTAAAGTTAGACATTTTAACATGGGGCTCTATGAGGACTGACTCACTGCAGGCTAAAACAGAGATGAATAAACTGCCAGGCTGTGTTCTCATATCACATAAAGAACAAAAATGAAGAAGTAAGAATATGTCTACAAAGAGGTCCGTACCGTGCTGATCCGTCCAGGTTGGCTCTGTGGATGAAGCTGAGTTTGGCGTCGGCCCAGTACAGCTTCTGTTCCCGCAGGTCGATGGTCAGACCATTGGGCCAGTAAATGTCTGCGTCCACGATCACTTTTCTGTTGGAGACACACAGAAACCATCAGCTGCCACTCACCGTGTGTCACGTCTTCTACCTGATTGGGTTAAAGGTCGTGTAGTTTGAGTACCTGTTGCTGCCGTCCATCCCGGCTCGCTCTATCCTCGGCTCCTCCCCCCAGTCTGTCCAGTACATGTAACTGGAGAAAAAACAGACATGAAGCGTTAAAACAAACACAGACACTTTTTAAAGTGTGAGAGAAGGATTAGGGAGGATTCTCAGACACGCTCTGCAGTCTGCATGGACTCGTTAAGTTCGCTGATCCTGACTTTTAAACCCTCAAATCTGAGATCTTTTTAAGACCCATACAGACATAACTACAAAATGGTGACTGCCCGTCATAGTGGGCAGGTCAGCCTAATTCATCTGCTTTGCCATAATGCAGTTCGAATTAGCGCCCCCTACAGACCTGGAGACTTCTGGACGTGCAGCCTTTTCTTTGATCTTTGATGTTTCTGACTTGGATGGTCGATGTGTTCACAGGACGTTTATCAGCTTTGTTTTTCTGATGAAGACCTCTTGGCCTGTTCCAAAGCGTTTGTCCCTGTCAGCCACCGTAGAAGAAGCAGGCTTAAAGGTTCCATATTCTTCTTTTTCTGGTTTTATATGATCTTTAGTGTGTTTTCCAAGTGTCCTGTGCATGTTTAGTCACATCTATGTGCAAAAATTCAAAGTCCGCAGAAACGCAGCTTCTCCTACGTCCTCCTGTTAGCTGTAGCATTAGCTGCATGTAACGCTCGGTTCTAGCCCCCCTCGATAAAAATGTGTCAGTGTGACGTCATTGTCAGTGTGAGATCACTGATCTAAGCCCATTGGCTGGTTGTGGCCCTGCAGCTCATGCTGAAATTTCCGAGAAGCGTGCTGAGCAACTGACCAATAACGACAGAGCGGATCTGCAGACCAATCAGAGCAGACTTGGCCCACGTGGGGTCTAACAGTGTGGGCTCAACAGAGTGCAGCTGACGGACTCAGAGCGGAGAGGGAGCAAGGAGGAGCAGTACATGAAAACAGACACTTTTTTCAGACTTTAGCTATTGTGAACGTACAAAAGTAGGAACATAGATTAAATATATGAACCCCAAAAAGGGCAGAATATGACCTCTTTAAAAAACAACTGCACTAAAAGCACGAGTGTGTTACCGTTGAGCCGGGTTGAGAGCGATCGCCCTCGGCTGGTCCAGGTCCATCCAGAACAGGACCTTCCTAGAGGAGCCGTCCAGGTTGGCCACTTCGATCCGATTGGTCTCTGAGTCCGTCCAGTAGAGCTTTCGACCCAACCAATCACAGGCCAGCCCGTCAGGACTGTCCAGACCTGAGACCACCACAGTCTGACCTGTCCCCAGAGCCTCTTTAAGAGCTGCACACAGGACCAATCAGAGAGAGACGCAGTGAGGAAGAGGAGGAGGAAGTTTATAAAAGTTCATAAAACACACAGAATCAAGACTTACAGTTTGACGACTGGTTCCAGTGCGTCTGTTTGATCGCCTCCTCGCTGACATCCGTCCAGAATATCAGACCCTCAGAGTACAGGAAGTCCACGGCCGCTGCGTCCTCCAGGTCGCTGACAACAATGGCCGACTCGCCCCGCACG
>NC_083615.1:136751-141751 GCF_963584025.1 Labrus mixtus | reverse complement strand
GGGGGGCAGCTTGAAAAGAAAGAGCGTCCCAAAAGAAGTTTCTAAAGCAATGCACCGCTGCACCCCTGTGTGTGTGTGTGTGTGTGTGTGTGTGTGTGTACGAGCACGTGAATGTGTGCATGTGTGTGTGTTTGTTTGTTTGTGTGTGTGTGTGTGTGTGTGTCTGTGTGTGTGTGTGTGTGTGTGTGACTGTGTGTGTGTGACTGTGTGTGTTTGTGTCTGTGTGTGTGTGTGTGACTGTGTGTGTGTGTGTGTGTGACTGTGTGTGTGTGTGTGTGTGTGTGTGTGTGACTGTGTGTGTGTGTGTGTGTGTGTGTGACTGTGTGTGTGTGTGACTGTGTGTGTGTGTGTGTGTGTCTGTGTGTGTGTGTGTGTGTGACTGTGTGTGTGTGTGTGAGTGTGTGTCTTGATGGATTTTTGACTGTTCATCATCGTCTCTGAATCGATCATCAACGTTCACACTGACTTCACATTTATTATTTTGAAATGTTTTCCGGAGACGGGATGAAAAACAATCAAACCTAAACTCAAGATTTATTTTTCCTGTTTTTATGCCCAAGTCCTTTAATTTCAGTTTTCCCTGGGTTAGAGTATTTATAATGTTTGAATCTTTGACAGTGTAAAGAGCGTTATTCCCCCCACACACCGGTGCTGCAGAGGTTGATGAACTAAAGATTCAGGACAGTGTCCGTTAGACCTGAAGACATGAGTCATAAAGAGACGCCGTCTGATTCATAAAACACACTCAAAGGGTTAAATGCTTCCCTAACTGCGCCGCAGAGCAAACAGCGTCCCTGTGCGTTGGCGCTGTGTGTTTTTAAATCATCCATTATTTTCTTCTTTCTCTCTAAATCAGCCTCATTGTAAAAAGTCTAACTCACCAACAGGGGGCGCTAACAGCCACGCACAGTCAGAGTGAAGAGATGAGCATCTGCTGGGAGTTGGTGGTAACTGCACCGCAGTAGATGTGACGCTCAAACTTCATCAGGAAAACACTTCCACCTCTGTGAGCCTTCAAAATAAAAGCTCAGTAAATAAAATATGACGATTATTAATATAACCACTGAGGGGGTTAAATCAGTCCGGGGTCTCCACACTTCATCCACAGCTGTGGAGCCGCTGTGGAGCCGTTACCATGACGATGAGGTGAGGGTTGTTGTTGTGGTCTTTGAGTTGTTGTTTGGTCCTCTTGGTAGAGTGTGAAAAGTTTGGGGCGCTGTTGGCTCAGTGGTGAGTGCGCGCGCCCCATGTATGGAGGCTGGTCTACCAGGCGGGTGGCCCGGGCTCGAATCCGGCCTGTGGCTCCCCTCCTGCATGTCATCCCCCTCTCCCTCTCTCTCTCCCTGATCTCCGACTCTATCCACTGTCCTATCTCTACATTAAAGGCACAAAAATAAATCTTTAAAGTGTGGAAAGTTTCTCATCGTCTTTATGATGAACAGCTATGAACAAAGCTGCTCTTGAGCTCCCGCCTCCACAACATTCAGATTGAAGGTGAAACGTCACAGGGACATAAAACAGCAGTCTGAACAGAGAGAAGCTGTGAGGTAACAGGTATGAACCCTTTAAAGCGTACAGGATGTCTGGTTCTGTTCAGCTGGTTAACCTCAAACTAAAACCAGGATTCAAACAAATATTTACTAAATAAGTTCACACCTTCTTATCAGCCTCACTCTGTATTTATTACACTTCTAAGATGTTGCATGTTGCTTTCTGAGGCGGTTTCACGCGTCAGTCACATCACGTCATCAATGCAGAAGAAATATTTTCCATTCAGCGCAGGGTTAGTGAGTTCTCTTTGCAATCAAGAGTTAATTAACAACAAGATCAGTCACTTATTAACTCTTACAACATCACACTGTGACCTGATCTTTGAAACGCTGGTGAACCATGCAGGGGCGTGGTGAAAATAATAACTAAAGGTGAACCCGTGGAGGCGAGTCCTCGACCACACGGCCTCAGTTGACCGCCAGTCGAGCACGAGGATCGTTCCATTCCAGCTCTATGAGGAAGTTTTATTTCTAACTTAGAAATATCATCTTATTCATACTTTGAATCCCTCTGCTCAGTGTGTGCATGAAGAAATCACCTCCCTCTCTTCTCTCTCCTGTTTCCTCTTTCCTCTCTTCTCTCTCCTGTTTCCTCTTCTCTCTCCTGTTTCCTCTTCTCTCTCCTGTTTCCTCTTTCCTCTCTTCTCTCTCCTGTTTCCTCTTCTCTCTCCTGTTTCCTCTTTCCTCTCCTCCTCTTTCCTCTGTTTCCTCCGTTTCCGCTCTTCTCTCTCCTCCTCTCCTCTTTCTTCTGTTCCCTCTTTCCTCTCTCCTCGTTTCCTCTTTCCTCTCTTCTCTCTCCTCTCCCCTCCTCTTTCCTCTCTCCTCCTCTCCTCCCATCCTCTGTCCCTCTCCTCCCCCACTCCCTCCTCTTCATTTGTGTTTTTTATGAAACCCGACCAAATCTCTTCTGCTGACCTCCTCTCTCGTCCCTCCCTCACCACCTCCTCTCTCGTCCCTCCCTCCCCACCTCCTCTCTCGTCCCTCACCACCTCCTCTCTCGTCCCTCCCTCCCCACCTCCTCTCTCGTCCCTCACCACCTCCTCTCTCGTCCCTCCCTCACCACCTTCTCTCTTGTCCCTCACCACCTCCTCTCTCGTCCCTCCCTCACCACCTCCTCTGTCGTCCCTCCCTCACCACCTCCTCTCTCGTCCCTCCCTCACCACCTCCTCTGTCGTCCCTCCCTCACCACCTTCTCTCTTGTCCCTCACCACCTCCTCTGTCGTCCCTCCCTCACCACCTCCTCTCTCGTTCCTCCCTCACCACCTCCTCTGTCGTCCCTCCCTCACCACCTCCTCTCTCGTTCCTCCCTCACCACCTTCTCTCTTGTCCCTCACCACCTCCTCTCTCGTACCTCCCTCACCACCTTCTCTCACCACCCTCACCACCTCCTCTCTCGTCCCTCCCTCACCACCTCCTCTCTCGTCCCTCCCTCACCACCTTCTCTCTTGTCCCTCACCACCCTCACCACCTCCTCTCTCGTCCCTCCCTCACCACCCTCACCACCTCCTCTCTCGTCCCTCCCTCACCACCTCCTCTCTCGTCCCTCCCTCACCACCTTCTCTCTCGTCCCTCCCTCACCACCTCCTCTCTCGTCCCTCCCTCACCACCTTCTCTCTCGTCCCTCACCACCTCCTCTCTCGTCCCTCCCTCACCACCTCCTCTCTCGTCCCTCCCTCACCACCCTTACCACCTCCTCTCTCGTCCCTCCCTCACCACCTCCTCTGTCGTCCCTCACCACCTCCTCTCTCGTCCCTCACCACCTCCTCTGTCGTCCCTCACCACCTCCTCTCTCGTCCCTCACCACCTCCTCTCTCGTCCCTCCCTCACCACCTCCTCTCTCGTCCCTCCCTCACCACCTCCTCTCTCGTCCCTCCCTCACCACCCTCACCACCTCCTCTCTCGTCCCTCCCTCACCACCTCCTCTCTCGTCCCTCACCACCTCCTCTCTCGTCCCTCACCACCTCCTCTCTCGTCCCTCACCACCTCCTCTGTCGTCCCTCACCACCTCCTCTCTCGTCCCTCACCACCTCCTCTGTCGTCCCTCAACACCTCCTCTGTCGTCCCTCCCTCACCACCTCCTCTGTCGTCCCTCCCTCACCACCTCCTCTGTCTTCCCTCCCTCACCACCTCCTCTCTCGTCCCTCCCTCACCACCTCCTCTCTCTCTCGTCCCTCCCTCACCACCTCCTCTCTCGTCCCTCACCACCTCCTCTCTCGTTCCTCCCTCACCACCTCCTCTCTCGTCCCTCCCTCACCACCCTCACCACCTCCTCTCTCGTCCCTCCCTCACCACCTCCTCTGTCGTCCCTCACCACCTCCTCTCTCGTCCCTCCCTCACCACCTCCTCTGTCGTCCCTCCCTCACCACCTCCTCTCTCGTCCCTCACCACCTCCTGTCGTCCCTCACCACCTCCTCTCTCGTCCCTCCCTCACCACCTCCTCTCTCTCTCGTCCCTCCCTCACCACCTCCTCTCTCGTCCCTCCCTCACCACCTCCTCTCTCTCTCGTCCCTCCCTCACCACCTCCTCTCTCGTCCCTCCCTCACCACCTCCTCTGTCGTCCCTCACCACCTCCTCTCTCGTCCCTCCCTCACCACCTCCTCTGTCGTCCCTCCCTCACCACCTCCTCTCTCGTCCCTCACCACCTCCTCTGTCGTCCCTCACCACCTCCTCTGTCGTCCCTCACCACCTCCTCTCTCGTCCCTCCCTCACCACCTCCTCTCTCGTCCCTCCCTCACCACCTCCTCTCTCTCTCGTCCCTCCCTCACCACCTCCTCTCTCGTCCCTCACCACCTCCTCTCTCGTTCCTCCCTCACCACCTCCTCTCTCGTCCCTCCCTCACCACCTCCTCTGTCGTCCCTCCCTCACCACCTCCTCTGTCGTCCCTCCCTCACCACCTCCTCTGTCGTCCCTCCCTCACCACCTTCTCTCTCGTCCCTCCCTCACCACCTCCTCTGTCGTCCCTCCCTCACCACCTTCTCTCTCATCCCTCCCTCACCACCTCCTCTGTCGTCCCTCCCTCACCACCTCCTCTCTCGTCCCTCACCACCTCCTCTCTCGTCCCTCCCTCACCACCTCCTCTCTCGTCCCTCACCACCTCCTCTCTCGTCCCTCCCTCACCACCTCCTCTCTCGTCCCTCCCTCACCACCTCCTCTCTCGTCCCTCACCACCTCCTCTCTCGTTCTTCCCTCACCACCTCCTCTCTCGTCCCTCACCACCTCCTCTCTCGTCCCTCCCTCACCACCTCCTCTCTCGTCCCTCCCTCACCACCTCTTCTCTCTCTCGTCCCTCCATCACCACCTCCTCTGTCGTCCCTCCCTCACCACCTCCTCTCTCGTCCCTCCCTCACCACCTCCTCTCTCGTCCCTCACCACCTCCTCTGTCGTCCCTCCCTCACCACCTCCTCTCTCGTCCCTCCCTCACCACCTCCTCTCTCGTCCCTCCCTCACCAC
>NC_083615.1:97500-110000 GCF_963584025.1 Labrus mixtus | reverse complement strand
CACGCACATGTGTTTTTTTATGAGCGTGCATTTTTCCATCTGATTAACGTGAAGCGACCAATAAAAATATTTCTCCTTTTACGAACGCGTGGAGCCGAGCCCAGACTCCCCGAGGCTGAGGAGGATCATCGATCAGCAGACTCTCTGAGGCTGAACCTGATCCACTCTGCGGCTCGGATCGATGACCCAGAGATCCCTGGGACTACCCCCCATGAAACGTCATGTTCTATCAATGCACGGCGACCATTGAGCCACTCCCACGGCGACCATTGAGCCACTCCCACGGCGGCCATTGAGCCACTCCCACAGCGGCCATTGAGCCACTCCCACAGCAGAGCCCGACGTCACTTGAATGCAGGGTTTGTAGCCGTAAATGGGCGGGATTATGCTAATTAACCTTACTGCATCTTTGAGCACCCCCCCACCCGATAAAAGCTGAGCCTTAAAACTGAATCCATCTTTCAAATGTAGTTCTCTCTTTTCACATTTACAGAAACTTCTTGCCAACATAAAAAGAGTTCAGAGATTTATGTTTCACACAAACTTTGTTTTTTAAAGACACAGAAACAAAAAATCAGTAGAAAGTTCTGAATCCAACCTGATCCATTATACACTGCAGACAAACACACCATGCTTTTTCATTCATCCTACTGAGCTCTACTGAGCTCTCAGGTCCTACTGAGCTCTACTCAGGTCCTACTGAGCTCTCAGGTCTTAGTGAGCTCTCAGGTCCTACTGAGCTCTACTGAGCTCTACTCAGGTCCTACTGAGCTCTCAGGTCCTACTGAGCTCTACTGAGCTCTACTCAGGTCCTACTGAGCTCTACTGAGCTCTCAGGTCCTACTGAGCTCTCAGGTCTTAGTGAGCTCTCAGGTCTTTGTGAGCTCTCAGGTCCTACTGAGCTCTACTGAGCTCTACTCAGGTCCTACTGAGCTCTCAGGTCTTAGTGAGCTCTCAGGTCTTAGTGAGCTCTCATGTCCTACTGAGCTCTCAGGTCTTAGTGAGCTCTCAGGTCTTAGTGAGCTCTCAGGTCCTACTGAGCTCTCAGGTCCTACTGAGCTCTCAGGTCTTAGTGAGCTCTCAGGTCCTAGTGAGCTCTCAGGTCTTAGTGAGCTCTCAGGTCTTAGTGAGCTCTCAGGTCTTAGTGAACTCTCAGGTCTTAGTGAGCTCTCAGGTCCTAGTGAGCTCTCAGGTCTTAGTGAGCTCTCAGGTCTAAGTGAACTCTCAGGTCTTAGTGAGCTCTCAGGTCTTAGTGAGCTCTCAGGTCTAAGTGAACTCTCAGGTCTTAGTGAGCTCTCAGGTCCTAGTGAGCTCTCAGGTCTTAGTGAGCTCTCAGGTCCTACTGAGCTCTCAGGTCCTAGTGAGCTCTCAGGTCTTAGTGAGCTCTCAGGTCTCAGTGAGCTCTCAGGTCCAGAATGGCTTTGTGTTTCCCTTGGCTTTAACAATAATCATGTGATTCAGTTTTTATTTGGCAAAAGTCCGTCGATCATGAACGCTTAGATGAAGAACGTTGATACGAGCAGACAAAAGGAAAGGCTCCAGTCTGTAGCATGAAGAACAGAAACCTGTCAGTCTGTCCTCATCAGACTGTGGAGAGCATTTCTCAAACTTTAAGACTTTTTTTTCCTACTTTCACAGTTTAGAGTTATAATGGACCATATTCCCATGGCGGTCATGAATATGTTTGTAACACGTAATCCGGCCCGTTGTGTCTCCAGATTGTTTGTGTAGAAGCTTTCAAATGACAACAGTTGCTCTGATCTGCAACGTTTATACGACTTTAACCTGGAACATAACAGTGAGATCACAGACTGTAAAGATTATGGACGCAGCCTGAGTGACGTCCCCCGTCTGTTCCTGCAGGGGGCGCTGGAGTCCCATCGATGGCGGTCTCCATGCTGGAAATGCTGTCTCAGTCTAACTTTCAGTCAACCTAACGACAGGCTGAGAGCTGGAGCTGAGGCGGGTTTTAAACCTCCTGACAAACCGTTACACCGCGCCCACCTGTCAATCAGGTCAGCTACACGCCTTATTGTGAATAACTCTTATCCTTCATCAAATCAAAACTGATGAGTCATCAAAACATTCACCCCCCGTACAGTGTGTGTCCATCGAGACATGAGCTAATCACACCTATTTGGTTTTTTGAACCAGGCTGTAAACATGTTCATCTCTGCTGTAAAAACAGGCTTTTTAGAATGGGTGTGTATGTGACTTCCTGTGTTCCTGCAGCCAGCCTCTAATGGACACTCCAGGAACTGCAGGATGTTACACTTCAGCATCGACTTCATTTTTCAACACAGGAGGTTTCTGTTTGAGTAAGACAGGGGTCCTTTCTGAATATCCACAGTTCAGTAGTCAGTACTTTATAACATAATATAATATAATATAATATAATATAATATAATATAATATAATATAATATAATAATATAATATAATATAATATAATATAATATCCACAGTTCAGTAGTCAGTACTTTATAATATAATATAATATAATATAATATAATATAATAATATAATATAATATCCACAGTTCAGTAGTCAGTACTTTATAATATAATATAATATAATGATATTATATTATATAATATAATATAATATCCACAGTTCAGTAGTCAGTACTTTATAATATAATATAATATAATAATATAATATAATATCCACAGTTCAGTAGTCAGTACTTTATAATATAATATAATAATATAATATAATATCCACAGTTCAGTAGTCAGTACTTTATAATATAATATAATAATATAATATAATATAATATAATAATATAATATAATAGTCACAGTTCAGTAGTCAGTACTTTATAATATAATATAATATAATAATATAATATCCACAGTTCAGTAGTCAGTACTTTATAATATAATATAATAATATAATATAATAATATAATATAATAGTCACAGTTCAGTAGTCAGTACTTTATAATATAATATAATATAATAATATAATATAATATAATAGTCACAGTTCAGTAGTCAGTACTTTATAATATAATATAATAATATAATATAATATAATAATATAATATAATAGTCACAGTTCAGTAGTCAGTACTTTATAATATAATATAATAATATAATATAATATAATATAATAATATAATATTATATAATATAATATAATATCCACAGTTCAGTAGTCAGTACTTTATAATATAATATAATAATATAATATAATAATATAATATTATATAATATAATATCCACAGTTCAGTAGTCAGTACTTTATAATATAATATAATAATATAATATAATAATATAATAGTCACAGTTCAGTAGTCAGTACTTTATAATATAATATAATAATATAATATAATATCCACAGTTCAGTAGTCAGTACTTTATAATATAATATAATAATATAATATAATAATATAATATAATAGTCACAGTTCAGTAGTCAGTACTTTATAATATAATATAATAATATAATATAATATCCACAGTTCAGTAGTCAGTACTTTATAATATAATATAATAATATAATATAATAATATAATATAATAGTCACAGTTCAGTAGTCAGTACTTTATAATATAATATAATAATATAATATAATATCCACAGTTCAGTAGTCAGTACTTTATAATATAATATAATAATATAATATAATATAATATAATAATATAATATAATAGTCACAGTTCAGTAGTCAGTACTTTATAATATAATATAATAATATAATAATATAATATAATAGTCACAGTTCAGTAGTCAGTACTTTTCAGTAGGAGTTTCAGTAGTCTGAACTCTCGTGGTCATTCAGTGGTCATTTTTTGGGTCCTCCTCAGTATACTGAACATTTCAGTATGGATACTAACTTCCTGGTTTCATGCAGTATGGATCGGATGCATCCTTTCAGGAAATGAATTGTATTTTACCCACAATGCTGTGCGAAATTAAACGTAAATCGTCCGCCTCCAAATAATAATAATTTATACTTTATTGATCCCGTGAGGGGAAATTCGTTTTTACACTCTGTCTAGTTAACACGCTACACAAACATAGGCCGAAATACACACACATGCACAAACAGGATCCTATGGACATGCACTAATGGAGGGGTCTCAGAGTGAGGGGGCGGCCCACAGCGGGCGCGCCTGAGCTGGTGGGGGGGTTTGGTGCCTTGCTCAAGGGCACCTTGGCGGTGCTCAGGAGGTGGACTGGCACCTCTCCAGCTACCAGACCAATTTCCGGACTTGGTCCGTGCCGGGACTTGAGCCGGTGACCCTCCGATTCCCAACCCAAGTCCCTACAGACTGAGCTACTGCCGCCCCAATCAAGACAAACGAGCGTGGATTAATTGAATCAATTTTTAATCTAGAGTTAAAGTCCCGTCTGAAATCACTACTTTAAATTAACAACCGAAAATAAAACAAATATCTACATTATTATAAAACCTTTCCCCCTCTATTTAAATAATGATTTCACCATTTAAATGTGTCTTTATTGGTTTATTTTATATTCTGTATCTTACTGTCTTTCATTTGTTCTTTATGTACTGTATGTTATTTAGTTATTTAATCTTTTACTTGATTTACATTGTGATATTGTTTTTTTTACCTGACTGTATTTGAGCATTACTCTTCTTGAATAAAGATAAACAAAAAACAAAAAAAAAAACGGGTGGATGCGGCCGGTTCGGGAAACGTAAATGACATCACTTCCTTACTGAATGAATCAGACGAAGTAGGGACAAATATCTGCCTACTGAATAGTAGGTACTAAACAGTAAACAGCAGATAGTAGGTACTGTTTACTGACAGATTGAGTAGGTACTTGGCAATTCGGATACAGTCAGGATAACATTTGAGCTTCGCACTGAGTGTGACGTCACAGCAACATGGCCGCTGTGGGAATATGGTCCAAAGTTTTAAAAACAGAAATCTGGTCGAGAGCTGCAGAAAGTTACTCAAAGTCATACAAACAAATTAGCTGCAACTTTATTTCATGACGAGAAACCCAATAATTCTTAGAATCTGTGGCATAGCTCTATTAAGAGTAAGTTATAAAATGAAATGGAAGACATAAATCTCAGGAGTGATGATCAACCAACACTCGTGTTAAAGATGTAAACAATGAAGAACACTGAACATTAAACACAACGTGGTCGGGAGTCCAGTTGAGCCGAGCTTTGAAAAATACATTCACCGTGTGCAAAAAGTAGAATATATAGAAAATAAAAAATCTAGTATGGCCCTATTTCCCATGATTCATTGCATGTGTGCAAAAAGCAGCAGGAACACATCATGATACAGACTCTGATATTAAAGTTTAAAGAAACAATCAGACATTTAGGGAAGAGAAGACGCTGCGGGCTGCTACGCTTTAATGTAACGCTTGTTTTAATTGGACCTCCTGTGAGCTCGCCTGCTGCTCTCGTAACTTAAAGCAGCACTCAGCTATTCAAACAGTTTCATCTGCCGAGGGGTTTGGAGATCCAGATTTTGGTAATCCATTTATTGGGAAGAAAAACTGGTTTGGATGACCCTGATCCAGACCTTTAAGGATCACCTAATCCAGCACGTTTGTGCAGAAGTAACCCAGCAGGATTAAAGCAATCGGATTGGATTAAATCTTGAAATCAGGGCCCGCTTGTTCAAAAGGTTTGATCCAGATAAAATGATCCGGTTCTGGTAGCCTAGTCCAGCTTCAACTCACGTTTATCCTGATTGTTCAGAGAAAAACTGGTTTGGATGAACCCTGATCCAGATACAGACCTTTAAGGATCACCTAATCCGGATCGCCCGTTAGATGGATTTTTAAATTATGTCCGAAGGTGGAAAGTTACAGATTGTTGCTGTAAAGGTTTGAAGTGGGATTTTAAACATGAAATATCTAATTTAAAGCAGCCGACACATCTCGCTGGGCCCGCAGCATCTTTCTGTATCTGCAGCGCATCAGGGATCGTTTGTTTCTGTCTGAAATGAAGAGACATCTTCAACACAAAAAAACAAACATGTGCACAAGCGAGCACCCTCAGTAACATGTCACTACGGTTACCATGACAACCCGTTTTGGGACTCGCTGACATGAGGTCTAACGGAGTCCTGAATCAGAGGTGTTACTTCTCTCTGTGGATGAAGCTGCAGAATCAGGGTGATGATGTCATAAAACGCCCGTCTGACATTAAACAAGTTTCACCTCGATTTCAAAGAGGCGGCCTCACATCGAGCTGTTCACGGGTTAGAGAATTATTCACCTGAAGTAAACGCCGCCTAACAATGTGGATGTTTTATTCAGAGACTGAAAACTCAAACCGTCGTCTTTCTATCAAATAATATCTCATTATACTTTTTATAACCCATGTTCACCTGACAGGATAAATACACGTCTTATATCAAGATGTGAAAAGCAGAAAGTCAGGCATGAATTAGGTTTGACGATGCAGAACATGAGAAAGTGTGACTGTAGAGTCATGAAAGCAAGACGTCAGTCCTCAGCTCGCTTCATGTCCAGATATTTCTACTTGTAACAAACAACTCAGGACTTCAGGGTTCTTCGCTGTGACGTCTTGGAATGAGACGCTTCTCTGGATTAAAATAAGTCTTATGAGATATTTGATTAGAAATCAGACATTTGCTAAGATTTGAGTTGTTGCAGTGTGCACACACACAAACTTGTAAATCTGCCTATTAAGCAAACAAAGTCATTTCAGGCTATGGCGTCGGAGCGTGCTCTGCTGGACAAACTAGGTCATTACACCTTCACAGAAATCACCTCTCGTGTAGTTTTCTGCATGAAATGGTTTCAGATTAAATCTTCTTTTCTCTGTAAAAGGCCGATGATACATCAGTAAGACTCTTCTTACTCCCTTCTTTATCTGTTAGGATCAGTTTTTTAAACATTTTCTCTTTTTTTGTTTCAGTGGGGAAACTTTTAAAGGTGACATATCCTCCTCCTCTTCAGTTTAAATAAGTCTCAGAGCTCCTCTTCAACATGTGTGTGAAGTTTCTTGTTCTAAATCCACTCTGATCCTGTATTTGATCATGTCTATAAACCCCTCTATTTCAGCCCTGATCAGAACAGGCTGTTTCTGTGTCTGTACCTTTAAATATGTAAATGAGCTGTGTCTGACCACGCCCCCTCTCTGGAAGGGCTTGGGTGTCTCGGTCTTTCTCGCTCCATGTCCTATTGTTTACGGTGAGAAGGCAGACTCAGAGGGCAGAACAAACACCTAGCTGTGGGAGTGTCACCCACCTGGGGGAGGGGCTACTGCCCTTTGTGATGTCATGAAGGGAACATCTCCAAACGGCCTGTTTGAGCACACATTTTCTGAAAAGTGGAGCAGGGAGAAGACGTAGAGGACGAACTTTTCTCATCATTGAGGGGTTTGTAGACGGACTAGAGACACATGTTAGAGGAACATGGGGAAGAGGATTTTAAATATGAGACCTTTAAATAAGATCATGTACGTATAATTTAATGCAGCTGAGTTTGATAAATGATCATGATATTAAATTAATGCCTCGTGTGTGCGATCCTGACCGTCTCAGTTTACGTCTCTGTGGCGCGTTTCAATCATAACACCTCGCTGTCCTTAAGGGTCTTAGCTGCTTTTGTATCTTTCACCGTTTTTCTAACCGTTAAATAATTATTCCACGAAATGTGCGACATCTAATTAACAAATAAACTTTGGTCCTTCAGCGGGCTGTCAAAAAAGTGCACTCCGCTCATAGACTGTATATGAGAAGTGAACGGAGCCTCTAGCCTCAAACCTGCATTCTTTCATACGGCCAGGAGGGGGCGGCTGATAGTAAAGAAGTCTATCATGAAATGTTTGGACCTCAGTAAACATTTTCATAACCAGTTTTTGGTCTCAGTCTGTAGTTTCAAGTCTTCTTCAACACAGCTCAATGTGCATCTACTAAATTGTGGTCCAATTAGAGACTAGAATGAGTTAGGGGGCGGGGCTACCTCTGATTGACAAATGTCGGTTTGGTTGTACTAAAAGAAGCTCAGGGCGGAGATGGCTGTTCTTGTTGTTCATTTTGTCTAAGGAAGTGAGCCTTAGACAACGTTTGTCCAAGATGAAATGAGTGATGTCATGACGCTACGCTAACGTCTGATAAACAGTCATGATAACGCTCTACATGGCCTGTATGCTAATTAACCAATTAGCAAATAGATTTTTCTTAAAGTGACAGTGCTCATCCTTAATGAGCTGAATTCTGTGTGAAATTATTCATGTGACACTGGGTGGCTGAGCTTTCTACCTCATAGACCGTAAAAAAGAAGATGGATGACATGACAGCTCCCTAAAAAGTGAAGCCAAAACATTTAGCGCTCCCCCTATTGACTGCTTGCATTATAGGTCATAAGCTCCGCCTCCTCCAAGCTAACAGACGGGACAAGATCAAACTATAAAATCAAGTTACCCGTCAAATAAATGTTTTTCAAACATGGTTTCTGTAGTTTTAGTTTAGTTTTAATTAGTTTATCGATGCTATAAAAGAAGTATGACGTCATGATTGACAGCTGTGTTGACGAATGAGGCTCCTGCGTTGCTGTGTGCTCTGGAACACAAGCTGACACAAGAATCTGTTCTGCTGTAGACTGAACCCCCCTGAGCGACCTTTGACCAGGAAGTTTAATGTAAGTTTGGGCTAGAGGAAGGGGGCGGGGCATCAATACATTACCAGACCAATATGTCAGTGCCCGTCACAGGAGGGATTCACTTTTGGCTTCACTTTTGTGAAATGGGAGGAGGTGGATACTAGTCGTCCGTCTTTATAAACAAAGTTCTATCTGAACTGAAGCCTCCTGATTGGTCTAACCACCGTGGGACCATCGTTAACGCTCTTTTGTATCCAGGCGACCTCTTTTTACGAGCCACGTTTCAAGATTTGGCACAAACAGAACAAGTTAAACTCTCAAACCTTCAAAGGAAGAGATGGAAAAACAAAGTGATGAAGTTAGAAAACGATCAGTTCAGTCAGCTGTTAGAGAGTTCAGGAAGGAGTAAGAATGGACTCAATCGACCAATCAGAGGCACAGGATCAGCACCGTGTCGCCACGCAGTCCTCCTCTCCTCGTTCTCTGAAAACGAGGACAAAAAAAACAAAACAATCTCCACACGTTGTGCTTCCTCCCTCACACCCCCGAGTCGGTGTACATGCCGTTGATCAGGTAGTCCACCTGCGTGTAGTCCTTCCTCCTGTAGCTCTCGTAGGCCTGCCTGACGAACACCGCCACCGTCACCAGGAAGAAGAGCAGGCCGAAGAGCAGGACGGCGAGGAGAGACGCAGTGTCCACTAGCTGTCTGGTCAGAGCAGACCCGGCTACTTCTACTACGGCAACCCGCGGCGTTCCCGTGGAAACCGGCTCATGGTGGCCGGTTGGAGCGATGGTAGGCGGTCCTGTGGGTGAAGAGGTCGTCTGGATTGGTGGCGTCCTGGTTGGCGTCCTGGTTGGCGTCCTGGTTGGCGTCCTGGTTGGCGTCCTGGTTGGCATCCTGGTTGGCGTCCTAGTGCTCGGGGTGTTTGGCTGTGGCGTGTCAGCTGGACTTGGGGTTGTTGCCAAAGTCGTCGTTGTTTTAGGATGGGGTGCTGCTGCAGAGGCGGTTATGGTTTTGCTGGTTTTTGTTGTTGTTGTTGTTGTTGTTGTTGTTGGTGAAGATGTGGAGGTCATTTTTGTCATTGAAGGTTCTGGTAACGTTGTTGTCTTTGTTGTTTTCATTGTTGTTTTCATTGTTGCTGATTTTGTAGCAGGAGGAGATAATGTTGTGTTCAATGAAGGTGGAGATGGCGTTGTTGTTGTGTTTGTTGTTGTTGTGTTTGTTGTTTTTGTGTTTGTTGTTGTTGTTGTTGTTGTGCTCGTTGGAGTTGGAGATGACGATGTTGTTGTTGTTGTTGTCGCTGCTGCCGTGTTGGTGACTGGTCCACTGACTCGCTCTCTGGTTGGAGGAATCTTTGACTGAGTCTCTGGAGGAGGAAGCGGAGGGTCTGGGGATCCTGGCTGTTGGTTGGTTGATGAGCTTGTGGATGAATTCCTTCCTCCTTCTGATTGGTCGGGTGGAATTGGGGATGCTACAGAGTCGTCTGATTGGTTGCTGGAGTTCTTCTGTGGGGGTAACATGGCCACTTTAGAGGAGCCGGTCTCTGAAGGAGTGACATCAGCATTTTCACCTGAGGAACAAAAACAAAGTGAACTGAGCTGAAATCAGAATGAAAACAGAACGTAATAATAAAGTCTTTTATATAAAGGCAACATAACCCAAGCCTTAGTAAAGGGACAATAAAGAGAACAAAGTGTTAGGGGCGTGGTTAGCTGGCGTCTGGGCGTGTCAGCGCCAGGCTCACAGCGGGCAGCACGGCCGATGGACGCCGATACAACATGAAGCAGTTTTAGTCCCAGAGGTGAGGATGCCTTTAGACTTAGGAGGGAGATACGACACGTGATGCTAAATATTTAATCTGATCCTGTGATAACGTTTGTGATGAACTGGAGCTAAACAAATAAAGATTGTGATTGGAGTCAAAGCTGTGAAATAAAATGATCCCCGGCCGAGTCCTTTCAAAGTTAAAGGGTCATTAACATCCCGCTAAAGATCAGAAACATCTCAGCTCATTGATTTAAAGTTGTCTGCATGTACATATTGTCATTTGGTTTGCAGAGTGTGGCTAACATTAGCATTGCTAACACCTCCAGCCTTCCGTCCTCCCTGCAGGTTAACGTCCACACGTCTGAGCTGAACGTGGTCACTCATCGCTCCGGTTCAACCCGAGGCCGCCTGCAGACGACTTCATCTCCACGGTGTAGATCTAACCGCTCTGCTGCTACCAGATCTGATTACTGTGCTTGTTTACATCCGGGTAGTAGAGCGAGGAGAGAAGGCCCGTTAACCAGAGCTACAGAAAGTCTGTGGCTGCAGCCCCGCCTAGTGGTGGGAGGCTGCGTCACAGTTTGACCGTCATGGAGGACCAACATGTTACACACACACACACACACACACACACACACACACTTAAAGGCAGTTAGTTTATATTTACATTGGTACATTTAAACTGATATTTCATTTGATATCTACATTTATATTTCTATCTTCATGCATACATCACAGTCACCTTGTGTCGTGTTTGTCAGCGGCAGGATGATGCCCGGATCGGGGTCCTTCCTCGAAGTGGTTGTGGCGGAGGAGCCGGTGAGGAGGAGGAGGAGCAGGCAGAGGAGGCGGAGACACGTCTGCGGTCTCGGCTGGACCATCGAGGGAAACAGGGACATGGTGGGCTGAGGGGGCGGGGCGACACACACTCACCGCCTCACACAAACACACTCACATAGACACACATGCATGCACACACTCGGCACGTGGGCGGAGGCTGAGGTGAAAGGATGGAGGTGAAGGCAGCATCAACTCTGCACCTGCACAAGAACATCCAGAGACAGATTCATGTTTCACATCTTCATCACCAAAACGTGATCCAGACACAAACTCAGCATCTAAAACATCAACACTGACTCTCTTTCATCAAAGTGTTTTCAATATCACGTGTCTTATTACCATACAAACTGTTGTTTTAAAGATCGATAGTAAAACATTCAAACCGTTATTTAACCAGGAGAAAACTCGCAGAGCAGCCGCACAGACAAATATAAAAAATAAATCTTTATCAGACGTTTAAAGACACAAAAGGACAAATTTCTCAAGAACATCCACAAACACATCAGGGAGAACATCTGCAGCCAGATGTGTCCGCCTCCAAGTCCTTTAACATCCTCCAGTGAGAGCAGCTCGTTAAGTCTCAGCTCTTTATGTGAGCAGCAAACTTCAGTTGTGACTTTTGGAGCAGACGGTAAGAAAGGGGATCAAAGATGATAAGTCCCTGAACTCTTCTGAAGGTCTGAAGGAAGCAGACCTCAGATAGACCTGTAGGTAATACGTCAGTGTTTAAGTCTGCGTGTGGACACAGAAGTTAGTGATGAACTTCAGAGCTCTGTGCACACAGAGTGCAGAGAGCGTAAACTTTGAGAGAAAACAGAGAAGTGTCAGCAACTAAAATAAAACACGTCTCCACCAGCTGCTGACTGTGACGAGTTAAAGAAAGACTCATCGATTCAAACACAAAGACGTCTGCAGCAGCTCCAAACAGACTCGACCTCTGAACCCACAGAACAGCTGAAGAGCCAAGTGAGAGGAAATACCGCCATCTAGTGTCCGAACAGAGGAAGTTAAGAGCTCTCCCCACCTGAGAGACTTTCAGAACAAATCAGAAATCACAGAGATGGTACGATTTGTACGTTATCTTTGTACTTCTGTAAATCTGTCTTTGTTTTATTGCACCGTGCGTCGGAGAGAATTGACTCCCTGCCCCGTCTTTCAAACCCGGCGCGGTCCCTGCAGACTCAGCATGAGTCTGGTTTTGCCCGAGATGTTCATTTTTGTCAGAAAGGGAGAATTTTCCACTTTTATTTTGAAATCTTTCTGACCGTGTTAGGGCATATGGTAAGAAGGTTCCCTTTCTAAATACATTTTTAAATT
>NC_083615.1:80000-95000 GCF_963584025.1 Labrus mixtus | reverse complement strand
AAGACAGCAGGGTGAAGGTGTCTTCATATTGTGTTAGTCACTTTAAGAGAAGACAGCAGGGTGAAGGTGTCTTCATATTGTGTTAGTCACTTTAAGAGAAGACAGCAGGGTGAAGGTGTCTTCATATTGTGTTAGTCACTTTAAGAGAAGACAGCAGGGTGAATGTGTCTTCATATTGTCTTAGTCACTTTAAGAGAAGACAGCAGGATGAAGGTGTCTTCATATTGTCTTAGTCACTTTAAGAGAAGACAGCAGGGTGAAGGTGTCTTCATATTGTCTTAGTCACTTTAAGAGAAGACAGCAGGGTGAAGGTGTCTTCATATTGTCTTAGTCACTTTAAGAGAAGACAGCAGGATGAAGGTGTCTTCATATTGTCTTAGTCACTTTAAGAGAAGACAGCAGGGTGAAGGTGTCTTCATATTGTCTTAGTCACTTTAAGAGAAGACAGCAGGGTGAAGGTGTCTTCATATTGTCTTAGTCACTTTAAGAGAAGACAGCAGGGTGAAGGTGTCTTCATATTGTCTTCATATTGTCTTAGTCACTTTAAGAGAAGACAGCAGGATGAAGGTGTCTTCATATTGTCTTCATATTGTCTTAGTCACTTTAAGAGAAGACAGCAGGATGAAGGTGTCTTCATATTGTCTTAGTCACTTTAAGAGAAGACAGCAGGGTGAAGGTGTCTTCATATTGTCTTAGTCACTTTAAGAGAAGACAGCAGGATGAAGGTGTCTTCATATTGTCTTAGTCACTTTAAGAGAAGACAGCAGGGTGAAGGTGTCTTCATATTGTCTTAGTCACTTTAAGAGAAGACAGCAGGGTGAAGGTGTCTTCATATTGTCTTAGTCAGTTTAAGAGAAGACAGCAGGATGAAGGTGTCTTCATATTGTCTTAGTCAGTTTAAGAGAAGACAGCAGGATGAAGGTGTCTTCATATTGTCTTAGTCACTTTAAGAGAAGACAGCAGGATGAAGGTGTCTTCATATTGTCTTCATATTGTCTTAGTCACTTTAAGAGAAGACAGCAGGATGAAGGTGTCTTCATAGTGTCTTAGTCAGTTTAAGAGAAGACAGCAGGATGAAGGTGTCTTCATATTGTCTTAGTCACTTTAAGAGAAGACAGCAGGATGAAGGTGTCTTCATATTGTCTTCATATTGTCTTAGTCACTTTAAGAGAAGACAGCAGGGTGAAGGTGTCTTCATATTGTCTTCATATTGTCTTAGTCAGTTTAAGAGAAGACAGCAGGGTGAAGGTGTCTTCATATTGTCTTAGTCACTTTAAGAGAAGACAGCAGGGTGAAGGTGTCTTCATATTGTCTTCATATTGTGTTAGTCACTTTAAGAGAAGACAGCAGGGTGAAGGTGTCTTCATATTGTCTTAGTCACTTTAAGAGAAGACAGCAGGGTGAAGGTGTCTTCATATTGTCTTAGTCAGTTTAAGAGAAGACAGCAGGATGAAGGTGTCTTCATATTGTCTTAGTCAGTTTAAGAGAAGACAGCAGGGTGAAGGTGTCTTCATATTGTCTTCATATTGTCTTACTCACTTTAAGAGAAGACAGCAGGGTGAAGGTGTCTTCATATTGTCTTAGTCACTTTAAGAGAAGACAGCAGGGTGAAGGTGTCTTCATATTGTCTTAGTCAGTTTAAGAGAAGACAGCAGGGTGAAGGTGTCTTCATATTGTCTTAGTCACTTTAAGAGAAGACAGCAGGGTGAAGGTGTCTTCATATTGTCTTCATATCGTCTTAGTCACTTTAAGAGAAGACAGCAGGGTGAAGGTGTCTTCATATTGTCTTCATATTGTCTTAGTCACTTTAAGAGAAGACAGCAGGGTGAAGGTGTCTTCATATTGTCTTAGTCACTTTAAGAGAAGACAGCAGGGTGAAGGTGTCTTCATATTGTCTTGATATTGTCTTACTCACTTTAAGAGAAGACAGCAGGGTGAAGGTGTCTTCATATTGTCTTAGTCACTTTAAGAGAAGACAGCAGGGTGAAGGTGTCTTCATATTGTCTTAGTCACTTTAAGAGAAGACAGCAGGGTGAAGGTGTCTTCATATTGTCTTCATATTGTCTTAGTCACTTTAAGAGAAGACAGCAGGGTGAAGGTGTCTTCATATTGTCTTAGTCACTTTAAGAGAAGACAGCAGGGTGAAGGTGTCTTCATATTGTCTTCATATTGTCTTAGTCACTTTAAGAGAAGACAGCAGGGTGAAGGTGTCTTCATATTGTCTTAGTCACTTTAAGAGAAGACAGCAGGGTGAAGGTGTCTTCATATTGTCTTAGTCAGTTTAAGAGAAGACAGCAGGGTGAAGGTGTCTTCATATTGTCTTCATATTGTCTTAGTCAGTTTAAGAGAAGACAGCAGGGTGAAGGTGTCTTCATATTGTCTTCATATTGTCTTAGTCAGTTTAAGAGAAGACAGCAGGGTGAAGGTGTCTTCATATTGTCTTAGTCACTTTAAGAGAAGACAGCAGGGTGAAGGTGTCTTCATATTGTCTTAGTCACTTTAAGAGAAGACAGCAGGGTGAAGGTGTCTTCATATTGTCTTAGTCAGTTTAAGAGAAGACAGCAGGGTGAAGGTGTCTTCATATTGTCTTCATATTGTCTTAGTCACTTTAAGAGAAGACAGCAGGGTGAAGGTGTCTTCATATTGTCTTCATATTGTCTTAGTCAGTTTAAGAGAAGACAGCAGGGTGAAGGTGTCTTCATATTGTCTTAGTCAGTTTAAGAGAAGACAGCAGGGTGAAGGTGTCTTCATATTGTCTTAGTCAGTTTAAGAGAAGACAGCAGGATGAAGGTGTCTTCATATTGTCTTCATATTGTCTTACTCACTTTAAGAGAAGACAGCAGGGTGAAGGTGTCTTCATATTGTCTTCATATTGTCTTAGTCAGTTTAAGAGAAGACAGCAGGGTGAAGGTGTCTTCATATTGGCTTAGTCAGTTTAAGAGAAGACAGCAGGGTGAAGGTGTCTTCATATTGTCTTCATATTGTGTTAGTCACTTTAAGAGAAGACAGCAGGGTGAAGGTGTCTTCATATTGTCTTAGTCACTTTAAGAGAAGACAGCAGGGTGAAGGTGTCTTCATATTGTCTTAGTCAGTTTAAGAGAAGACAGCAGGATGAAGGTGTCTTCATATTGTCTTAGTCAGTTTAAGAGAAGACAGCAGGGTGAAGGTGTCTTCATATTGTCTTCATATTGTCTTACTCACTTTAAGAGAAGACAGCAGGGTGAAGGTGTCTTCATATTGTCTTAGTCAGTTTAAGAGAAGACAGCAGGGTGAAGGTGTCTTCATATTGTCTTAGTCACTTTAAGAGAAGACAGCAGGATGAAGGTGTCTTCATATTGTCTTCATATTGTCTTAGTCACTTTAAGAGAAGACAGCAGGGTGAAGGTGTCTTCATATTGTCTTAGTCACTTTAAGAGAAGACAGCAGGGTGAAGGTGTCTTCATATTGTCTTAGTCAGTTTAAGAGAAGACAGCAGGGTGAAGGTGTCTTCATATTGTCTTAGTCAGTTTAAGAGAAGACAGCAGGGTGAAGGTGTCTTCATATTGTCTTAGTCAGTTTAAGAGAAGACAGCAGGGTGAAGGTGTCTTCATATTGTCTTCATATTGTCTTAGTCACTTTAAGAGAAGACAGCAGGGTGAAGGTGTCTTCATATTGTCTTAGTCAGTTTAAGAGAAGACAGCAGGGTGAAGGTGTCTTCATATTGTCTTAGTCAGTTTAAGAGAAGACAGCAGGGTGAAGGTGTCTTCATATTGTGTTAGTCACTTTAAGAGAAGACAGCAGGGTGAATGTGTCTTCATATTGTCTTAGTCACTTTAAGAGAAGACAGCAGGATGAAGGTGTCTTCATATTGTCTTAGTCAGTTTAAGAGAAGACAGCAGGGTGAAGGTGTCTTCATATTGTGTTAGTCACTTTAAGAGAAGACAGCAGGGTGAATGTGTCTTCATATTGTCTTAGTCACTTTAAGAGAAGACAGCAGGGTGAAGGTGTCTTCATATTGTCTTCATATTGTCTTAGTCAGTTTAAGAGAAGACAGCAGGGTGAAGGTGTCTTCATATTGTCTTAGTCACTTTAAGAGAAGACAGCAGGGTGAAGGTGTCTTCATATTGTCTTAGTCAGTTTAAGAGAAGACAGCAGGGTGAAGGTGTCTTCATATTGTCTTAGTCAGTTTAAGAGAAGACAGCAGGGTGAAGGTGTCTTCATATTGTCTTAGTCAGTTTAAGAGAAGACAGCAGGGTGAAGGTGTCTTCATATTGTCTTAGTCACTTTAAGAGAAGACAGCAGGGTGAAGGTGTCTTCATATTGTCTTAGTCACTTTAAGAGAAGACAGCAGGGTGAAGGTGTCTTCCTCTCAGCTGTTACTCTGAACAGTTTGCTCAGAGACTCTCCCTGAATGTAAACACAGGATGATCAAAGGTCACCACATCTGTGTCTACGTGGAGAAAAGAAGAGAAGAAGAGCTGCAGGACTAAAGCACTCAAACACACACTCATTAACTGTGACTCCACACAACAGCAGCTTCTCTTCTCTTTTCTCTTCCTCAGAACTTTTTGTTGGAGTCTCGATAAAGAAGAAAGTCTCAGAGATAACGGCCTGACTTCACGTTACCGTGACGGAATAAACTCCAGACACAAGTTCAGATGATTAGTCCCAAAGTTCAGACATGAACATGAAAGCAACATTGAGCTGCTAACTGAGGTTTAAAGTGAAGATAACAGAGAAGTTAGCCGTGTGAAGCTAACACTTGGTTCTCCGGTGTTTCTGTGATCTGTGAAACAAATCAACGCGACTCATTTAGTGAATTCAAAGAAATATAATCTCTGTGACTCACCTGTGATGTGTTAACGTTAAAGAATTAAACACAAGGAGCTCAGACAGCTGAAGGTATCCACTTTACTACTGGAGGAAGGAGGAACGCTTCTTCTTCTTCTTCTTCTTCGTTGGTTTCATTTCTGGCAACGTGGACTCATCGGTGTCGTGTTTCTGCCCCCTGCCGGCCACACTGTGCTAAAGCAAGACCTGGTTCACATGAACACACACTGTTGTTGTTTTTTAATCACAAAGGATGATATAAATGTGACACTTAAAGGGAGTTAGTCCTTATTAAAAAATACATCAATAAAAATACAGAAACAAACAAACAATTGAAGGGAGACAAAACAGACAAAATAAACAAATAAAGTAGAACAAAACTGAGAAATGCTTAAAAAACATGCAAATAGTAAATTATTCAATAGCTTAATAATTAATAATTAATTAATATATTATATATAATATGTATATATATTTCTCTAAACGTGTCTATATATTTATTTATTAGTAATTATCTTTAACATACAAGTTAGCTAATCCTTCATACTCAAATATTAACTCAGAAAAGTTTATTAATCTTTTACATGTAAAAATATAAAGAATACAAACATGATTCTTATAAAACATATATCATATATATTCAATAATTTAAATGAAATTGTTATTAACAAATAACAAACTGATAATAAATAAACCAAAGTGACGCCAAAGTGAAACATATTTACGGTCTTAACAGGAAATTGGGTTTTCCATCTCAATCAGACAGAAACGAGCGGATTTCCTTCGTAATACCTAATTTTTTAAATAGTCATTAACAGAATAAACTATGATCCTGATTATAAACACAAATTTAATTTAAAAAACGAGTCACCTGAAAGCGGAAGGAAATAAACGCGGCACCTCCGCTGACGGTACTTTATAGTGTGACACACAGCGGAAGTAAACAAACAGGAGAAGTATTGTTCTGAACGCAGCTACATCTCCTCTTAGACTTTCCTGTTGTCCTAGTTCATCTTTGTTTTTTAAGTGTACATGTTTAATCAGGTATGTGACATTTGGAATCATCCTGTGAGATTAATAACTTTATTTCTGACCTGAACATTATTGACCTTTGGCGGTTACGTAATCCGACAACTACAAATTATACTTTCTTTTCTGCTAGACATAA
Organism: Labrus mixtus; assembly: GCF_963584025.1. Lineage (NCBI taxonomy): Eukaryota > Metazoa > Chordata > Actinopteri > Labriformes > Labridae > Labrus > Labrus mixtus. Next base: position 89,023 of record NC_083615.1, on the reverse strand, counting down.
GACATATTCTCGATTTGACTACATATTTGTCCCCCCTACCTAAACCGTTGTGTTACATCTGCAGATATTCTTCCAATAATAATATCAGATCCAGTGACGTTTAGTTTTCATATTGGGCAGAGTTCTTCTAGACACTCCAGTAGATGATTACTCCAAAACACTGACTTTCTCAAAAAATTAAGAAACAACCTCAAAGTATTTTTAGAAATTAATTCAGAGACTGCAACTTCGCCACAAACACTTTGGGAAACAACTAAGTGTTTTTTGAGAGGAGAATCTTTGCCTCTCATTTGAATAAATCAAGGAAACGCAGAATCAGAAAACTAGAGGGTGACATACAAACGTTAGAAACTAGACAGAAACATCAGTTTTCTGAACAGACACAATCAACTCTTTCTACGCTGAAATTTGAACTAAACAATTTGCTTAAAGCAAAAGCTGAATTTATAATTCATCGTACTAGAGTTACATATTACAGAGTGAAAGTGATTAAAGATTAAAACAAAATGAATCATTTTCCACCATCACTGCTATTCAAACTCCATCAGGATCTATTACCTTTGATCCAGATGAAATAAATTAAACGTTTAGATCATTTTACTCAGATCTGTATAAGAGTGAATCTACTCCAGATTTGACTGACTTTAAATCATATTTGTTAAAACTTAATTTACCGAAGTTAACTACTGAGGAGGCTGACTCCCTCGATTCACAACTCACCCTCTCACAGCTCAAAGAGGCCTTCAAATCAATGCAGAAAGGAAAATCACCAGGCCTTGATGGCCTGCCTCCTGAGCTTCTTCTAGAACTGTGGGATATTATTGGACTACTCATCCTAGATTCTTTAAATTATGCCCTTGATATTGGATCTTTTCATCGCGACCAAAATACATCTCTTATTTCAGTGTTACTTAAAAAAGGCAAATCCCCTTTAAAATGTGACAGTTATAAAACCGATATCATTGATCACAACAGAATTAAAGCTCTTTGCTAAAGTTTTAGTAGGAAGACTGGAGCCATATGTAGGCAAACTAATTCATTACGACCAAACAGGATTTCTTAAAGGAAGACTTGCATCAGACGGCTTCTTCACATTATTCATGCATCAGAATCAAATGAGGAACCTGCTGCGGTTTTTAGCTTAGATGAGCAAAAAGCCTTTGATAGGGTGGGTTGGGATTATCTATGTGCCGTTCTTGAGGAGTTTGGATTCTGTAGAAAATGTATATGTATGATAAAAACGCTTACCAATCCTTATGCAGTCGTTCAAACAGATAACATCCTGTCTGCACCGTTTCCCTTACGGCGCGGTACCCGTCAAGATCTCCCTCTATGCAGATGATGTATTATTGTACTTCACTAATATTTCCAACTCATTATCTCGTATATTAGAGGTCTTTAGCAAGTTCAGTCAATTTTCTGGTTATAAAATTAACTGGGATAAATCTTTACTCTAAACGTTTCAGCAAAGCAGCTCTCCTTACCAGCTATTCCACATATACAGTGGCATGACTCTAGCTTTATATACTTGGGTTTGAATATAACCAAATTCTCAGACATATCACATGCAAACTGGCCTTTAGGAAAATTATCTTTGCAAGCTCAACTGCGGCAAAGAAGACGATAATACATTGTTGGCTCTTATTGAAAGATCATTAGCTGTAATTCATAAGGTACGGGCATCCACTTTACAGGCTTGGGATTTCATTATTTCAACTCTTTCAGATTCACTTTTTCTTGAACAAATATAACCGGTATTATAAACAAAACGTAAACTTACACTTTTGTGAAATTGTTTACTTGAATTATTTTTATGTTATTCTTTATCTGTTTATTTGTTTTAGTTTTATTTATTGTGCTGTGTCTATAGGTTTTATTTTGTGTGCATGTGTGTGTATGGGTGTATATATATGTATATATGTGTGTACATGCATATCATAATTTCACTCAGTAATTTTGTCTTTGTTTAAAATTTGATGTATATTTTTCCTCATCAAGGCAACAGCGATCTGTAAATAGTTTGTATGTTTGATGATGCTGTCTTTGGTTTCTGTCATTGAAGCTCATGTGTTTAAGCATCTTATGTAAAATTCCAATAAAAAGTTGATCACACAAAAAAAAACAACAAGTCAGCTGAAAGCGGAACGAAATAAACGCGGCACCTCCGCTGTCGGTACTTTATAGTGTGACACACAGCGGAAGTAAACAAACAGGAGAAGTATTGTTCTGAACGCAGCTACATCTCCTCTCAGACTTTCCTGTTGTCCTAGTTCATCTTTTTTAAAGTTTAACAAAACAACAACAATGTTGTTTTGCCTCCCTCTGCTGGTTGTAATGTGTAACTGTTTGTAAACCTGTCGACTAATTGCTTTTGTTTTTCCCTAGGGTGTGTATGGTTGGGGGTGATTGAGGACGGTGTGTATGGTTGGGGGTGATTGAGGACGGTGTGTATGGTTGGGGGTGATCGAGGACGGTGTGTATGGTTGGGGGTGATCGAGGACGGTGTGTATGGTTGGGGGTGATCGAGGACGGTGTGTATGGTTGGGGGTGATCGAGGACGGTGTGTATGGTTGGGGGTGATCGAGGACGGTGTGTATGGTTGGGGGTGATCGAGGACGGTGTGTATGGTTGGGGGTGATTGAGGACGGTGTGTATGGTTGGGGGTGATCGAGGACGGTGTGTATGGTTGGGGGTGATCGAGGACGGTGTGTATGGTTGGGGGTGATTGAGGACGGTGTGTATGGTTGGGGGTGATTGAGGACGGTGTCAATAAGAAGGCAGGAACTGCCCAGGTCTCATGTCTCTCGCTCCTTGGCTCCTGAAGAATCACACCAGAATGGCTATTGCTTAACAATGTTGTCTGAGTAACCTATTTTTTTGTTTATCCCTTTATCGCGGCTTTTGTTCATGGTTTTAAGGGATCCTGTGGTTTTGGTGGTAGAGGGTGAGTGCCCGGTCCGACGGCCCTGTGTGGGCCTGCTTGGGTGGCTGACCTTTCTCTTTTCACATATCAGTGACTCTCTGTCTTGTGTCCTGTGTCCTCTCAAAGGAGGTGAGTCTGTGATATGTACATCAGTGACTCTCTGTCTTGTGTCCTGTGTCCTCTCAAAGGAGGTGAGTCTGTGATGTGTGCATCAGTGACTCTCTGTCTTCTGTCCTGTGTCCTCTCAAAGGAGGTGAGTCTGTGATGTGTGCATCAGTGACTCTCTGTCTTGTGTCCTGTGTCCTCTCAAAGGAGGTGAGTCTGTGATGTGTGCATCAGTGACTCTGTCTTGTGTCCTGTGTCCTCTCAAAGGAGGTGAGTCTGTGATGTGTGCATCAGTGACTCTCTGTCTTGTGTCCTGTGTCCTCTCAAAGGAGGTGAGTCTGTGATGTGTGCATCAGTGACTCTCTGTCTTCTGTCCTGTGTCCTCTCAGAGGAGGTGAGTCTGTGATATGTACATCAGTGACTCTCTGTCTTCTGTCCTGTGTCCTCTCAAAGGAGGTGAGTCTGTGATGTGTGCATCAGTGACTCTCTGTCTTCTGTCCTGTGTCCTCTCAAAGGAGGTGAGTCTGTGATATGTACATCAGTGACTCTCTGTCTTCTGTCCTGTGTCCTCTCAAAGGAGGTGAGTCTGTGATGTGTACATCAGTGACTCTCTGTCTTGTGTCCTGTGTCCTCTCAAAGGAGGTGAGTCTGTGATGTGTGCATCAGTGACTCTCTGTCTTGTGTCCTGTGTCCTCTCAGAGGAGGTGAGTCTGTGATGTGTACATCAGTAACTCTCTGTCTTCTGTCCTGTGTCCTCTCAAAGGAGGTGAGTCTGTGATGTGTACATCAGTGACTCTCTGTCTTGTGTCCTGTGTCCTCTCAGAGGAGGTGAGTCTGTGATGTGTGCATCAGTGACTCTCTGTCTTGTGTCCTGTGTCCTCTCAAAGGAGGTGAGTCTGTGATATGTACATCAGTGACTCTCTGTCTTCTGTCCTGTGTCCTCTCAAAGGAGGTGAGTCTGTGATGTGTACATCAGTGACTCTCTGTCTTCTGTCCTGTGTCCTCTCAAAGGAGGTGAGTCTGTGATGTGTGCATCAGTGACTCTCTGTCTTCTGTCCTGTGTCCTCTCAAAGGAGGTGAGTCTGTGATATGTACATCAGTGACTCTCTGTCTTCTGTCCTGTGTCCTCTCAAAGGAGGTGAGTCTGTGATATGTACATCAGTGACTCTCTGTCTTGTGTCCTGTGTCCTCTCAAAGGAGGTGAGTCTGTAATGTGTGCATCAGTGACTCTCTGTCTTGTGTCCTGTGTCCTCTCAGAGGAGGTGAGTCTGTGATGTGTACATCAGTGACTCTCTGTCTTGTGTCCTGTGTCCTCTCAGAGGAGGTGAGTCTGTGATATGTACATCAGTGACTCTCTGTCTTGTGTCCTGTGTCCTCTCAGAGGAGGTGAGTCTGTGATATGTACATCAGTGACTCTCTGTCTTGTGTCCTGTGTCCTCTCAAAGGAGGTGAGTCTGTGATGTGTACATCAGTGACTCTCTGTCTTGTGTCCTGTGTCCTCTCAGAGGAGGTGAGTCTGTGATATGTACATCAGTGACTCTCTGTCTTGTGTCCTGTGTCCTCTCAAAGGAGGTGAGTCTGTGATATGTACATCAGTGACTCTCTGTCTTGTGTCCTGTGTCCTCTCAGAGGAGGTGAGTCTGTGATATGTACATCAGTGACTCTCTGTCTTGTGTCCTGTGTCCTCTCAAAGGAGGTGAGTCTGTGATATGTACATCAGTGACTCTCTGTCTTGTGTCCTGTGTCCTCTCAAAGGAGGTGAGTCTGTGATATGTACATCAGTGACTCTCTGTCTTCTGTCCTGTGTCCTCTCAAAGGAGGTGAGTCTGTGATATGTACATCAGTGACTCTCTGTCTTCTGTCCTGTGTCCTCTCAAAGGAGGTGAGTCTGTGATATGTACATCAGTGACTCTCTGTCTTCTGTCCTGTGTCCTCTCAAAGGAGGTGAGTCTGTGATATGTACATCAGTGACTCTCTGTCTTCTGTCCTGTGTCCTCTCAGAGGAGGTGAGTCTGTGATGTGTACATCAGAGAGATGGACTTCATCACTGTCTCAGAGTTTGACAGCATCCCTCAGTAAGGATCAGCTCACACACCACTTCCTGTTCACTCTTCTGTGTTTGTAATGAAGTTTGTGTGTGTGTGTTTCAGGTACATGAGAGGACGTGTGTCGTACGAGCAGCTGAATGCTGCAGTGCAGAGCATCAACATTTCTGTTACAGCAAAGTACAAAATCCTCCATCAGTCTGTGAAGAGTCTCAACAATCATTCCTGTAAACTGCAGCAGCGCTTCAAGGAGCAGGAGAGCAACGACACTAGAGGTGATGCTGCTCACCACATCACCACACACACACACACACACACACACACACAGTGTGTAAGTACCATGTAGCGCCCCCTGCTGGCTGCCGCCTCACTGTGGTGTCCACGTGTGTTTCAGGTCACTTGTTTGTGGTGGAGGACGACTTCAGAGAGTTCTCTCAGGTGAAGATGGACAAACACTTTCAGGGGATTCTGAGCATGTTGAGACACTGTCAGCGTGTGAAGGAGCGCTGAGGGGGGGGGGTCTGACCAAAGTCAAAGTCAAAGTCAACTATATTGTCAATTTCAAAATATGCCAGACATACAGTGGAATCGAAATTGCGTTTGTCTCCGTCCCGCGGTGCAATACAACCAAAATAAGGTAAAATAAGATAAAATAAAATAAATATATATAAATAATATTTACAGTAATAAATTCTAAATTGTGCAAAAGGTACAAAATGGTAAATAAAATTTAAAGAAAAAGTAAACTTGTGCAATGTGCAGTAAACTGAGTGTACTTTTGAATAGTTAGCTTCAGAGTTATTATTCCAGAGTTCTTGGTGGCAAACGGGAGGGGGTTTCAACATCCAGTGTTCGTGGGGGCAGAGGGGGGGGAGGAAGAGAGGGGAGAGAGTTAAGCTTCCTGACAGCTTGGTGGAAGAAGCTGTTTCCTAGTCTGGTGGAGCCGGCCCACAGGCTGCGGTACCGTCTCCCCGATGGCAGGAGGCTGAAGAGGCTGTGTGAGGGGTGGGTGGGGTCACGCACAATGCTGGTTGCTTTGCGGGTGAGGCGGGTACCGTAGAGGTCCAGAAGAGAGGGGAGTGGGACACCGATAATCCGTTCAGCAGCCTTCACTGTGCGCTGCACAGTGGGGGGAATATACACAGCGACCAGCAGGGTCCCCCCACCACCACCAACAAGAAAGGACGGCACTTTATGATCATAAACTTAGTGAACAGTGTTTACAGACTCCACCACCTGGGATGTTCAGCCATGTCTCTGTGAAAATGTACGCGCAGCCGTCCCTCACGTCGCGGTGCGCAGCTCTCAGTAGCTGAGGGGGGGGTCTGACCAGATACCTGCTGCTCTGATGGAGGGGGGGTCTGACCAGATACCTGCTGCTCTGATGGGGGGGGGTGTCTGACCAGATACCTGCTGCTCTGATGGAGGGGGGGTCTGACCAGATACCTGCTGCTCTGATGGGGGGGGGTGTCTGACCAGATACCTGCTGCTCTGATGGAGGGGGGGTCTGACCAGATACCTGCTGCTCTGATGGGGGGGGTGTCTGACCAGATACCTGCTGCTCTGATGGAGGGGGGGTCTGACCAGATACCTGCTGCTCTGATGGGGGGGGTGTCTGACCAGATACCTGCTGCTCTGATGGAGGGGGGGTCTGACCAGATACCTGCTGCTCTGATGGGGGGGGTGTCTGACCAGATACCTGCTGCTCTGATGGGGGGGGGTCTGACCAGATACCTGCTGCTCTGATGGAGGGGGGGTCTGACCAGATACCTGCTGCTCTGATGGGGGTGGGGGTCTGACCAGATACCTGCTGCTCCGATGGAGGGGGGGTCTGACCAGATACCTGCTGCTCTGATGGGGGGGGGGGGGGGGGTCTGACATGGGGACACACTCAGGGTCTTAAGGAGCTCAGCTCTAAACATGTGAGATGAGTTCAGGGTCCAGAGCCACTTGTTGATTTAACCGCTGGTTATATTAATAATAGTCATGTCAGTCATGTTTACAGAGCTTTTATTTTGAAGGCATTTAACCCTTGAGCGTGTGTTTTATGAATCAGACGGCGTCTTGTTGACTCATTCGCAATTTTAGAAAGTGTCAAAGCTGCACAATCTTTTAGTGAATCAGACCCTGAGACCAGCAGAGCATCAGGAGCAGGAAACCATCAGAATGAGAATATATTTGTTTAATTTCAATTAATGAGGATCATGTGAGCTTCAAAATAAAACTTGTGCTGATTACAGCTTACTCACTCAGAGTAAATTCCTCCCCTGTTCTTCATTATTTTTAACATTATTTTAAATGCAAATGTCAGGTTTCTGTCCCCTTCCATCATCACACTGACCCCGCCCATCATCTCACTGGCCCCACCCATCAACACACTGTCTCCTCCCATCATTACACTGTCTCCTCCCATCATCACACTGACCCCGCCCATCATCTCACTGGCCCCACCCATCAACACACTGTCTCCTCCCATCATTACACTGTCTCCTCCCATCATCACACTGACCCCGCCCATCATCTCACTGTCTCCTCCCATCATCACACTGACCCCGCCCATCAACACACTGTCTCCTCCCATCACCACACTGACCCCGCCCATCATCTCACTGTCCCTGCCCATCATCTCACTGACCCCGCCCATCACCACACTGACCCCGCCCACCATCTCACTGTCCCTGCACATCATCTCACTGACCCTGCCCATCATCACACTGACCCCTCCCATCATCACACTGACCCCTCCCATCATCACACTGGCCCCGCCCATCATCTCACTGTCTCCTCCCATCATCACACTGACCCCGCCCATCATCTCACTGTCTCCTCCCATCATCACACTGACCCCGCCCATCATCTCACGGTCTCCTCCCATCATCACACTGACCCCGCCCAACATCACGGTCCCAGGGTCTGTCACCTTCACCTGTGTCAGAGCCCCTCAGCACTCTGCCCGTCCACTGGCTCAGATTGATCTCTGACTCTCTATATATGTGTGTATGTATCTTTAAATCCTTGTATGCTGAGAAAAGTAAATGACTTAATAGGATGTGAGCAATGCTCTAATCTGTTTCAAAATAAAAGCACAGAGTGATTTCTCCGTCTGGATTGAATGAGTCGTTTCATGATTCTGAACTAAGAAACCAGCGATCCTTCATTAGTTTGATGAATCTTCTTACATTCAGACATTCTCTTCTCATTTGTCTCAGCATATTAAAGCTGACTTTCTCCTGATAACCGTCTCCATACGGCGAGGAAACAGCCCAAACGTCTCATATAACGTGTAAATACCTGAAGTCAAGTGTGTGGAGGAATGTCCTTTTAGGGCTTCTGTAGTCACTGGTTGGAGAATAAGATTAAAAACATGCATTTACTGGTAATTATTATATATATGTATATATATATATATATGTATACTGTATATATAATGCAAAGCAGACTGTCCCACACACACACACACACACACACACTCTTCAGGTCAGGTGTCTGGTTCTGGACTGAACTGGATCAGAAGTTAATTTGTTTATAAAAAGTTTGTACACATGGAATTAGTTCTAATAATTTCAGATGTACATCCCCTCTTTTACCAGCAGAGGGCGTCCTCTCCATGGGTTGTTGCAGACTCTCCTGAAACATTCTGAAACATGATTAAAGGAGCAGCATGCCTCATGATAGGAGTTAATACACTGAGAGATCAGGGTAACACTTTAATCAAGTCATCAAACTGCAGTTTCATGCACACTGCTCTAACTCTAAACCATCATGACATCATTTATTATCATGTTTATTATCATATTTATTATCATGTCTATTATTATGTTTATTTCATTACACCACAACATTATTTTCTTATACAGGCATGTACATAAGCGTATTGTTGCTGTCATGCTGTCAGAATCATGTAATCAAACTGGCATTAGGTTAAATTCCTAAAAATGATTGAATGTTTG
>NC_083615.1:47500-70000 GCF_963584025.1 Labrus mixtus | reverse complement strand
CATTCCTGACATAACTTCTGGCCAGCTGAGTGAATCTGCAGCATCTCACTGTAAAAGAACTACCAGAGTCAGCATAACACATCATTACAACAAATAGTAGTAGTGTGTGTGTGTGTGTGTCTGTGTGTGTCCTCTTCCTCCTCTTCCTCCTCCTCCTCCTCCTCCTCCTCCTCCTCTTCCTCCTCCTCCTCCTCTTCTTCTTCTTCCTCCTCCTCCTCCTCTTCTTCTTCCTCTTCCTCCTCCTCTTCCTCCTCCTCCTTCTTCTTCCTCTTCCTCTTCTTCTTCTTCTTCTTCCTCTTCCTCCTCCTCTTCCTCCTCCTCCTCTTCCTCCTCCTCCTCCTCTTCTTCCTCTTCCTCCTCCTCTTCCTCCTCCTCCTCCTCCTCCTCCTGTCTTTCAGCAGTCTGAAGTGTTCTGACTGTTATCAGGTCACTCTGGCTGCCCTCTAGTCTGCTGAGCTTCCACATGCAGATAACACACACCACACACACACACACACACACACGTGTGTCCATGTGACGTGATGTGTGTCTGCAGTGTGTCTGCAGTGTGTCTACACTCAGTGTGTGTCTGCAGTGTGTCTACACTCAGTGTGTGTGTGCAGTGTGTCTACACTCAGTGTGTGTCTGCAGTTTGTGTGTGCAGTGTGTGTGTGCAGTGTTTGTCTGCAGTGTGTGTGTGTGCGGTGTGTCTACACTCAGTGTGTGTGTGTGCAGTGTGTGTGTGCAGTGTGTGTCTGCAGTGTGTCTACACTCAGTGTGTGTCTGCAGTGTGTGTCTGCAGTGTGTGTGTGCAGTGCGTGGCTGCAGTGTGTGTGTGCAGTGTGTGTCTGCAGTGTGTGTCTGCAGTGTGTCTACACTCAGTGTGTGTCTGCAGTGTGTGTGTGCAGTGTGTGTCTGCAGTGTGTCTACACTCAGTGTGTGTCTGCAGTGTGTGTGTGCAGTGTGTGTCTGCAGTGTGTGTGTGCAGTGTGTGTCTGCAGTGTGTGTCTGCAGTGTGTCTACACTCAGTGTGTGTCTGCAGTGTGTGTCTGCAGTGTGTCTACACTCAGTGTGTGTCTGCAGTGTGTGTGTGCAGTGTGTGTCTGCCGTGTGTGTGTGCAGTGTGTGTCTGCAGTGTGTGTCTGCAGTGTGTGACTGCAGTGTATGACTGCAGTGTGTGTGTGCAGTGTGTGACTGCAGTGTGTGTCTGCAGTGTGTGTCTGCAGTGATGATGGAGAGATGACAGCTAGATGATGGAGAGATATCAGTGTTCTCTGTGTGTGATTGTATTAAAGCAGCTGGTAATAAACAGAGCTGAGGTCAGTTTGGAGTTCAGAGGTTGTGAATGTAGAGGCTCAGCTGATCCTTCCTCTGCTGTATCTAAAGCTCTGTTTTCACTGTCTGTCCACTCGTCTGCACATGTGTTCACTGCCCTGCGTCACTGAGCACGCTCTGTAGCAGCTTTACAGACAGACTGAACTCCAGTGACCCCATGCTGTGTGAGGAGAGGGTGGGTGGGCTAAGTAGCAGCCACACACACACACACACACACACACACACACACACACACACACACACACACAGACATAACCTACAAATATAAGTGGTGTATTTATTTGTGTGGGGAGTGAGGATTATCTGTGCAGACAGACAGAAGGACAAGAGGATCATTCTGACTGACTGTCCCTTGAGTCCAGCTGTCCTCATGCTGTCCCCCTCCTCACACAGACCTGATCTGTCCTCATGCTGTCCCCCTCCTCACACAGACCTGATCTGTCCTCATGCTGTCCCCCTCCTCACACAGACCTGATCTGTCGTCATGCTGTCCCCCTCCTGACACAGACCTGATCTGTCCTCATGCTGTCCCCCTCCTCACACAGACCTGATCTGTCGTCATGCTGTCCCCCTCCTGACACAGACCTGATCTGTCCTCATGCTGTCCCCCTCCTCACACAGACCTGATCTGTCCTCATGCTGTCCCCTTCCTCACACAGACCTGATCTGTCCTCATGCTGTCCCCCTCCTGACACAGACCTGTGTTCACCTTCAGTTAGAGACATGATGAAAGGATGTCCTGACTGTGATGAACCCTGACCTTTACTCAAGTGTCAGCAGGGGGTCAAAGTGTCCTCACTAAATGAAGGATGAGTAGATGTGAAACATGTGACTCGTGATGATTCTTTATTTATTACTGTGGAGACCAAAATGTAATTATATGTTCAGGTTCATTTATATAAATGAAACCACGATTTTATAGCACTGTGTTGTTTTGATTAGTGACTGACCTCCTCACATTGCATCGTACCGGGGGGCAGTAGCTCAGTCTGTAGGGACTTGGCTTAGGAACCGGAGGGTCGCCAGTTCAAGTCCCTGTGGGGTACAAAGTATGGACGCTGGACCGGTAGCTAGAGAGGTGCCAGGTCCCTTCCTTACTGCAGAGGAGCCAAACCACACAGCCCTGGCACGCTCCCCGTGTACCCCCCCCCCCCCCCCCACACACACACACACACACACCTTGACATCTCTCCATTTGTGTGTGTGTGTGTGTGTGTGTTTGCTCATGTTCATATCATGATGATGACATCTGATTGTATCAGTCAGCTTCCATTAATATCCTCTTTGTGTGTTCTTATAGAGTCATGAAGCTGAACCCTCAACAGGCTCCTCTCTATGTGAGTACACACACACACACATTGTTATTATGAGTCTGTTGACATCATGTTCACGTTTAGTAGTCTGAATAATTGTAAGGAGCAGTATGTAACTCAGACCCCTAGTGTTTAAAATGGGTACTGCAGTCTAAATTAAAACATCATAGAGAGCTGTCTCTCCCCCCCCTCATCTCTAGAGTGGATGCTCACACAGGTCACCATGTGGTGGACTCTGAAGCTTCAGTGTTTATCCAGCTCTGCATGGGTCTGTAAACCTTTCTGTGTTCTAACCTCTCTCCATTTTTCAAAAGCATCTCCAATATTGATCCTAGTTTGAGCACGTTTCTGCTCGTGGAGCTTATTAGAAACATGCAGAGGCTTTTTAGGTCGGGTACAATCACTTCTATCTGAACCACTTCTCTTGCCCGCTCCCATCGCTGCAACACCTGTTGACCTGATAACTGCTCTCATATCTGGTAAACCGAGGGGCGTCCAAAACGGCCGTGTGGGGGCGTGTCTTAAAAGCGCCTACCTTCTCTGGTCCAAACAAATCCAGAGCATTCAGGAGCAGAATCTAAAGTTAGAAGGAGGACATACTGGCTGCTGCATTGTTGTCAGAGAAGCCAGCACTTCAACATGTTTCCTTAATGATCAGATAGTAAGATACCTTTATCATTTCACTCTCTACACATCTCACATGTTGGACTTCTAATCATCATTAGATATGTATTCATGATGATACAAAGTTATGTTGAGACAGCTGGAAGCAGCAGCATTTTTAAAAATGAATTAAACAAATTTCAGAAAAGTTTCTCATCAGAACTGGTTCAAAGTCTCCAGTCTGTTATTACACAGCCTTAGCATTAGCATTAGCATTAACATGCTCTGTGCTACGTGTTTCAAAGATGGTCCTCATGTTGCCAATAACCTGCAGGTGTGTTAGCTTAGCATGAATGTTTCCTATTTCAGATGCAGCCAAGCATTTGTGTGTGTGTGTGTGTGTGTGTGTGTGTGTGTGTGTGTGTGTGTGTGTGTGTTAGAGAGTGATGTGAAACATTCCTGTGTGCTATTGTTAGCATGTGTGTGTGGGTGTGTCTGTTAACAGGCTTTTAACTGCGTGTTCAGCACAAGAGTGTGTGTTGTGTCATGTTTCAGTGAAGAGGAGGGGGGGGGGGGTTACACTCTGCAAGCTGTATTTATTTTAACCCTTTAATGCATCCACTCTGTTCACTCAGACACCCTTCATTATTTCAGAAAAGTTCATGTGAACAATAACAAAACATTCTCTTGATCTGTGAGTTTGCATTTATATGATAGAAATATAGAAATTTATTTTTGATTCATCTCTGAGGGCAGATTCTGTTTGCACTCGTGTTTCTCACACACATGCACAAACGGGACCTGTGGACCTGCATGACCTGGTACCGCTCCAGACCGACTTCCATAGATAGACAGATCTTTATTATCATTTTATAAAACAGAACTCTGTAGGAGTATTCCACCTGCAGCATATCAAATATAAATTCATCACTTGATTACCCTCCATGTGTCTCTGTAGCTGCTGTAGAAACAGGGATCAATAGTTCACCTCTGTACTGAAGATTTAACCCTTCATGCTGCTGCTGCATTAGTGTCTGAGGGAACGCATGAAGCTGAACACATTAGATGTGTGTGTGCACAGATGAGGTCACCTTCATCACTTTAAACTCAAACACACCTGTCTCATTTCCAGCACTGACTGGAGCTCCTTCTTCTTCTTCTTCAGCTCATACTCTGTGTGTGTGTGTGTGTGTGTGTGTGTGTGTGTGTGTGTGTGTGTGTGTGTGTGTGTGTGTGTGTGTCCTCTCAGGGGGAGTGTGTGCTGACTGTGCAGCTCAGTAATGAAGACGTGTGTCACCGTGATGAAGAGGAGGAGGCAGAGTTTTATCTTCTATTCTCAGGATCGTCACAGAGACACGTGAGCAGCACCCTGAGAGTCAGCCAGGTCACGCTGCAGGCGGTGTGTCCAGGTAACACACACACACACACACACACACACACACACACACACACACACACACACACACACACACACACACACACAGTACTGACAGCATGGCAGCTCGCTGATATTAAACATATTGATCTCACCTGTGTGTCTGAGGAGCTGAGTCTAACGGAGAAGTGTGATTGGTCAGAGCAGCAGCTGTTCAGGTGTTGGATCTGTTCAGGTGTTGGATCTGTACAGGTGTTGGATCTGTTTCAGGTGTTGGATCTGTTTCAGATGTTGGATCTGTTCATGTGTTGGATCTGTTTCAGGTGTTGGATCTGTTCATGTGTTGGATCTGTTCATGTGTTGGATCTGTTTCAGTTGTTGGATCTGTTCATGTGTTGGATCTGTTTCAGGTGTTGGATCTGTACAGGTGTTGGATCTGTTTCAGGTGTTGGATCTGTTTCAGATGTTGGATCTGTTCATGTGTTGGATCTGTTTCAGGTGTTGGATCTGTACATGTGTTGGATCTGTTCATGTGTTGGATCTGTTTCAGTTGTTGGATCTGTTCATGTGTTGGATCTGTTTCAGGTGTTGGATCTGTTTCAGGTGTTGGATCTGTTCATGTGTTGGATCTGTTTCAGTTGTTGGATCTGTTCATGTGTTGGATCTGTTTCAGGTGTTGGATCTGTTTCAGTTGTTGGATCTGTTTCAGGTGTTGGATCTGTTCATGTGTTGGATCTGTTTCAGGTGTTGGATCTGTTCATGTGTTGGATCTGTTTCAGTTGTTGGATCTGTTCATGTGTTGGATCTGTTTCAGGTGTTGGATCTGTTTCAGGTGTTGGATCTGTTTCAGGTGTTGGATCTGTTCATGTGTTGGATCTGTTTCAGTTGTTGGATCTGTTCATGTGTTGGATCTGTTTCAGGTGTTGGATCTGTTTCAGTTGTTGGATCTGTTCATGTGTTGGATCTGTTTCAGGTGTTGGATCTGTACAGGTGTTAGATCTGTTTCATGTGTTGGATCTGTTTCAGGTGTTGGATCTGTTTCAGGTGTTGGATCTGTACAGGTGTTGGATCTGTTTCAGGTGTTGGATCTGTTTCAGGTGTTGGATCTGTTCATGTGTTGGATCTGTTTCAGGTGTTGGATCTGTTCATGTGTTGGATCTGTTTCAGGTGTTGGATCTGTACAGGTGTTGGATCTGTACAGGTGTTGGATCTGTTTCAGGTGTTGGATCTGTTTCAGGTGTTGGATCTGTACAGGTGTTGGATCTGTTTCAGGTGTTGGATCTGTACAGGTGTTAGATCTGTTCAGGTGTTGGATCTGTTTCAGGTGTTGGATCTGTACAGGTGTTAGATCTGTTTGATGTGTTGGATCTGTTTCAGGTGTTGGATCTGTACAGGTGTTAGATCTGTTTGATGTGTTGGATCTGTTTGATGTGTTGGATCTGTTTCAGGTGTTGGATCTGTTTCAGGTGTTGGATCTGTACAGGTGTTGGATCTGTTTCATGTGTTGGATCTGTACAGGTGTTGGATCTGTACAGGTGTTGGATCTGTTTCAGGTGTTGGATCTGTTTCAGGTGTTGGATCTGTACAGGTGTTGGATCTGTACAGGTGTTGGATCTGTTTCAGGTGTTGGATCTGTACAGGTGTTGGATCTGTACAGGTGTTGGATCTGTTTCAGGTGTTGGATCTGTACAGGTGTTGGATCTGTACAGGTGTTGGATCTGTTTCAGGTGTTGGATCTGTACAGGTGTTGGATCTGTACAGGTGTTGGATCTGTTTCAGGTGTTGGATCTGTACAGGTGTTGGATCTGTTTCAGGTGTTGGATCTGTACAGGTGTTAGATCTGTTTGATGTGTTGGATCTGTTTCAGGTGTTGGATCTGTACAGGTGTTAGATCTGTTTGATGTGTTGGATCTGTTTGATGTGTTGGATCTGTTTCAGGTGTCGGATCTGTTTCAGGTGTTGGATCTGTACAGGTGTTGGATCTGTTTCATGTGTTGGATCTGTACAGGTGTTGGATCTGTACAGGTGTTGGATCTGTTTCAGGTGTTGGATCTGTTTGATGTGTTGGATCTGTACAGGTGTTGGATCTGTACAGGTGTTGGATCTGTTTCAGGTGTTGGATCTGTACAGGTGTTGGATCTGTACAGGTGTTGGATCTGTTTCAGGTGTTGGATCTGTACAGGTGTTGGATCTGTTTCAGGTGTTGGATCTGTACAGGTGTTAGATCTGTTTGATGTGTTGGATCTGTTTCAGGTGTTGGATCTGTACAGGTGTTAGATCTGTTTGATGTGTTGGATCTGTTTCAGGTGTTGGATCTGTACAGGTGTTAGATCTGTTTGATGTGTTGGATCTGTTTGATGTGTTGGATCTGTTTCAGGTGTTGGATCTGTACAGGTGTTAGATCTGTTTGATGTGTTGGATCTGTTTCAGGTGTTGGATCTGTACAGGTGTTGGATCTGTTTCATGTGTTGGATCTGTACAGGTGTTGGATCTGTACAGGTGTTGGATCTGTTTCAGGTGTTGGATCTGTTTCAGGTGTTGGATCTGTAAAGCTGTTGGATCTGTTTCCAAAATATCTGCCCACTAAGAAGGGCAGATGCAGGGTCAATGTACGTGGAGTATTCCTGGCGCAAAGCTTTGCAGAGCGCAGAGTACTGGTATCTGATCTCAGGCTGAAGGGTAGTCATGAAGTTATGGACACTCTTGGAAGTTGTCTTCCAGATCAGCCTGAGTTTTTCTCTTGTGGATGCATCAGGTACATCACTGAGACACAGGTTAATCGCTCCGAGGTAATCATTGATGCAGCGGTCTGAGTTATCTGGATCAAACTGCTCTACATCCTTTGCCATAGATTCAATGAGCCTTATGCGCATTCTTTGATCTTTGGGTAACAGGGAGCCATCCGAGTCATCTGAGGTTTGGATATTCCTCAGCTGTGAATCATGCGATGGGAACCTACAGGTAGCAGGAGGGGGCCGGGTGTTATCTCTGCCTCTGGGGGCTGAGAAGTCACCCCCCTTCCTATGTGGTGAATCAAACCTGTGGAGGTGTGAAAGGGTGTCACAGCTGTCAGGGAACTGGGGCATTTCACAGTCAGCTCCACAGTCAAAATCAGGGAAAACTAGACTTATTTCCTCAGTCCTTGGGTTATCCTGGCTGCTCCGTTCTTTACTGAGCTTTTTCAGCAGGGTTGTTTGATCTCTTGAGGGGCTTGGTCCAGGATCGGAGTCATATCCTGACGATATGTCTTGCTCCATGCTTACCTGTGCTCCCTGAATTAGTTCAAACATGTCCAACACTTTCTGCTTGGCAGTTTGTAAGTGCTGACTAACAGATTTGTTTCCTTTCTGCAAGGATCGGACCTTTGGTGGGAGTGTCCCCATGAAAGCACGGACACTCCTAGCTGTAGTCTTCCATATCCCATTCAGTTTTTCATGTGAGGACGCATGAGGCAGGTCAAGAAGACAATGGTCGACTTCTCTAAGGTAGTCGATGATACTTGAATCTGGGCAATCTGGGTCAAAACGCTTCAGATCTTTGGCCTGAGGTTCTATCTGCCTGGTTTGCAGACCCTGACCCGAAGGCTGGCGATGCTCGTCCGAGTCGTCTGACAAATTGTAAGCCCTGTGGTTGTCACGGTAGTACGGTTGCAACCATGGCAGGGTTTGTGTTCGGCTCAGACGTGGCCGTCTATCGTGGGACAGATAATGTTCGGTGCCCGATTGGACCCATGCCTCCTCCCTGTTTCTAGGGGGCGTAAAGTCCCTCCTCCTGAGGGGTGAGGGTTCTCTTGGCTCAAAGCATATTGCGGAATGCGGGGGCCTTGGGGCCTTTCCACGTGACGGTGCTTTATGGTCTGGGGAGACGTGGCGAAATTCATCTTTACCCACCCGGCTCTTTACCGGGTAGTTAGAGGACGTGTGCGCTTTTGTGCCGGGTCGACCCGGCTGCATCTTCCGTCCTCCTCCAGATCCTGCAACATGTCTGTCTCCCTCCTCCAAGGACTTGGTTCAGTCTCCCATCCTTTGTCTGAGGTTCCCTCAGCTGATCTGGGGGCTGCAGTACATACCTGCCCATCCTGAATTCCAGGTACCGTGACACTTTGATTCTTCTGTTCGGCCAACCTGCTGCTTCTATGCAGTGTTTCCTTCTCCTCCTGCAGGGCCTTGCATTTGTCCTGCAAGGTCTTAAGTTGATCCTGCATTCTTTTGAAGTCGTCCCGCAGGATCTGTTTTTCTTCTCATACCTGGGCTAGCTGTGCCCGGTGTTTCTCATTCTGCAAACATGATTTGCGCTGATGAAGGAGGAGAAGTTGACCTTGAACATGCACTGAAATTGTGCACTGTGGTTTCCCAGTTGGATTAGTTATATACTCAAATAACTCCTTTATTTTTTCTTCGCATGTGCTGAGGGTGTAGGAGTTCAGACTGTAGATCTCTATAGGGAGGTGGATAAGACCAGCAACTCCATCATGAAGGGGTGGATCGTCTGATCCACAGCGAGCCTTGGCCGATGGTTGTCTTCTGCATACATTCTGTCTTTGTTCGGGGTGGTCCTGGCTCGGTGGTTGACAAGATCAACTATCTCCTCTAACTTCTTATCACTAATGCTAATTGAATAGCTATATAGGTTGGCACTCTCCTCTGAGGAGAGGTTCGTCAGATCGGCAACAGTTTCTTGCGGTGCTGCGTCGTCTGATCCAAAAGGAGTCTCAGCTCCCGGCTCACCTAGGGTCTTGGTACACATTTTTCGTGATAAAATGGAACCACAGTGGATTACTGTTAACAAAACCGGTAAGCTAAACAAAGCTAGATCAACACAAGAGCAAATCTTATCTAGGTTTCCCAACTGATCACTGCAGTCCATCCTGGAAGCTAGGAGAGGGGATTCACACCTCATGTCCTCAAAGGAAGGGAGGAACTCACACCTCTCAGACAGCTGGCTATGCAACAATGATGAGGTTACACTCTCATCTGGCCAAATGGCTCTCAAACAACAAGGAGCACCACAATCCTTTAGTAGAATACTTCAGGATCAAAATCTAGATTAATGCAACAAATCACGTTCATTGAGAAAGTCACACTAGCTGCATCATTATGTCCAATATAAAATATTATTTTTGAGAAGAAGGATCCCTTTCAGGATTTAAATTACTGTGCATTAACAGTGCAATAAAGCTGGTTTATTGAAGACCTCACACGGGGCACCATTTGTTGGGGTTGTATCAAGTCAACTTTGGTTATATTCTTTAATAATTATATTTAATTATTAATAATATAAATAACAATATCATTAAACTATGTTTAATCTCGTTTGGGGCACCACCCTGTAATCAGGGGGATATAATCAAAATATCACTCAAATCAGTCTCAAATTAGTGACTTAATTACTAATATTATTAATAATTAATGACTATATTTCATAAATTGAAGGCGTGAAATCTGTACACAAAGCCATCGCATGGCTGAAGAGGCCGGATCACAGTCTGAATCCCGCGCCACAACTCGGAGTAATTCCCTTCATTCACAGAAACAAACCAATGGCCGAATTCAAGTTAATACGGTTTACACTGGCCTTTCTGATCAGAAGAGCAATACCCGGTTATAACACTGTTAAGCTAAACACATATAGGACACAGCGGTCAGAAACGGGAACAACAAGAGTTTTAAACAGGTAAAACTCAGGACGCGACGGTCCAACAAAGATAAAAATGACAGTTTTCACATCAATCAATCAATTGTTAAAAACACTCTCTAAAGCTAATTCTGCCCAGACCTACTTAAGCCTCACTTGTGAATCGCTTTGCCTGCGATCGGTGAAGGAAAAGAGTCTGGCGATTGAACAGATCTTCTGTCCGTCCTGGTGTAGAGGCGTTTGATGGCGGCGAGGGTCCTTTACGGCAAGAGCGGCTTCGTTGGTTCTCCGTCGAGTGGAAAGATGTCTGTTGATGTTCTTTCGTTGCAGGACGGAATAAGACCGTTATCTTTCTGATAATCTGTTATAGTCTGACGCTCTTCGAGAAACTGAGATGCGTTCACTGGACATTCCGAGCTCGGAATTCAGAACACTGCCGGCCGCGGATTACCTGCGCGCCAAAACTTAAAACAAAGGAAGATGGTTGCAGAAAACAGGAGGTGAGCTTGTGTGTTAGGTGGGGGTTGTTTCTGTTGTATAAATCCAATGAAGAAATCGTGAAACAGACTGGAAATTATAACACCATTTAATTGGCCGAGGTCAGACAACTTCATCAAACAAGCATGCTTACAAATCACTTGACTGACAAAGTGCTGACAAAGTAACAGTGTTCACAGTGCTGCTTATATTCTGTTAAAAAGGTGCAACCCACAAATTCCTTTCTATTTGGGTGCATCACCATAAACAATGAAGATGACATGACACTGATTTGTATACGTATCAGATGTAGACTCTCTGTCTAGTAAACAGTTGCTGACAACATATAGTTGGCTCCTATCCATATATAGATCTGCTACTACTTAGGTGCTTCACCCATATAAGGTTACAGCTTCAGACACCTAAAAGTAGGAGTGTTAACAGGTGGTAGACAGACTTGAATAATACATTTCACAAAGTTACCAAGATGAATGAATTTCATGAAAATTTGAAAACATTGTGTCTCCAAACACTTGAAGTCAGCGCGTGGAAAGAGAGAGAACAATGGAAGTCTTGGAGCTTTGTAGCCTGGCCTGCTTCATGGGGGGGGTCTACCTCAGGTCCCCTCCAATGAGAAGAGAGAGGTCCCCCCCCCCTTACTTCACACGTAGGTGTGAAGTACTGCAGGGGATTCTGGGATTAAGAGTCCTTTTAGGCCTCTTTGTGATCTCAGTGAATCACTCAAATGAGGCTTCTCACAGAGGTGCAGGCCCAAGTCCATTGTTTGCCTGTCCTAAGCCTGCATGGCCCAACACAGGTGTTGGATCTGTTTCAGGTGTTGGATCTGTACAGGTGTTGGATCTGTACATGTGTTGGATCTGTTTCAGGTGTTGGATCTGTACAGGTGTTGGATCTGTTTCAGGTGTTGGATCTGTACATGTGTTGGATCTGTTTCAGGTGTTGGATCTGTACAGGTGTTGGATCTGTACAGGTGTTGGATCTGTTTCAGGTATGACTCAGCCTCTGCCTGCTGCTGAGGGAAGCTACAGGAGAAACACCATGTTGCTCTCTCTCTGTCCATCGTTATTCCAGGGACGTAAACATGTATTCACATTGTGTGTGTGTGTGATGGTTAGTGTCCCTGAACGTGTTGGAGCCTGCAGGTGAAGAACATGTGGGAGGGATTGATCACCTCCTGCTGTGTGAAACATCTGGATTATTCATTCTGCATTTCATTTAGAGACAATATGGAGAGGCTTCAAATGTTTTCAACTTTATCAACTAAATGTCAGTGTGTGTGTGTGTGTGTGTGCAGCCCATAATGTGTGTGAGCAGGTCTTGGTAACATTATGTGTGGCTCGGCCTGGAGGACCAGTGGACACACACTCTCAGGAGACCTTCTGCTTCATACAGGTACACACACTGCTATCTCTGTGTGTGTGTGTGTGTGGTGTGTGTGCGTGTGTGTGCGTGTGTGTGCGTGTGTGTGTGTGGTGTGTGTGTGTGTGTGTGTGTGTGTGCGCGCGTCCGTGCGTGTATATGTTTGTGTATATGTTTGTGTGTGTGACCCACTCTTCGGCCCTGAACCACCAGTTGAGAACCACTATAACCTGTACCTTACTGATGAGACTTTACATTTCTCATATTTGACTGTTTAATAACTTTTGACACCAACTTTAACTTTAATGTGAATTTAACCAGTTTTAGAAAATTAAAAACGTGAAGGTTGTATGTCTTTAATTAATGTGTGTGTGTGTGTGTGTGTGTGTGTGTGTGTACAGGATCTGGCTCTGGACATGGCTCACTTCCTGTTGCACTGCACAGATCCACAGGAAGCTCTGATGTTGGAGGACCAGCAGGTATCTAACTGACCGCGTTAACAAGTTCATCGCATGACTCGGCTTCAAATTAAACTGTTATTGTTTTCTTCTTCTTAAAGATTTATTTTTGTGCCTTTATTGTAGAGACAGGACAGTGGATAGAGTGAGAGAGAGTAGGGACATCACACATTGACCTTATGACATCACACATTGACCTTTGTTACCGTTCCTTTGAGCTGTTTGACCTCACTTTGGGATCCCTAACCACTTCCTGTTTCTGTGCTTAACTTCATGTCTTCACCTTCACTCTACAGGAAGGGCCTTACTGTATTTCAAAATAAAAGCACACAGCAAGTAAAATACTCTCAGCAAGATAGCACAAAAAAATCAAAATAAAATATTTTTTTTATGTTTAGATTTGAAATAATGAAATTTAAAATTATGATTATAAGAATGTATCATTTGGCCGCCCTCAAACATATCATGACATCAGCTGTTGATCTGCTGTCACTCTGACCTGTGTGTGTGTGTGTGTGTGTGTGTGTGTGTGTGTGTGTGTGTGTGTGTGAGACAGAGTGAGAGGTTGGATCAGAGTCTGGCCCTGGCCCTCAAACACCTCAGCCTGCCCCCCCACAGGACGACATCAGGACCCCCCACACACACACACGCTGACACACACACAGGTGAGTCACAGCAGGTCTTTATTTCACTTTATTTGTCGACATGTGTCAACCCTCACATGTCTCTCTCTCCAGCTGAGGCTCGAGTCCAGCAGCTCTGCAGTCTGCTGCACTTGGCGTCCCGTCACGGTCTGATGGCAGTGGCGTCGTTTGTCCTGCAGCAGCCCGGAGGTCGGGACGCCCTGAGGAGGCCGAGCGCTCGGGGAGAGACGGTTGCCCAAGAGGCCGAGAGACGAGGACACGAGCAGCTGCTGCAACTCCTCAGACGGTGAGTTCATCAGACTGTTTGTTTACTGTGTTTGTTTACTGTGTTTGTTTACTGTGTTTGTTGTTGTTTAGTGTTTGTTGTTGTGTAGTGTTTGTGTTGTGTAGTGTTTGTTGTTGTTTACTGTTTGTGTTGTGTAGTGTTTGTTGTTGTTTAGTGTTAGTTGTTGTTCACTGTTTGTGTTGTGTATTGTTTGTTGTTGTGTAGTGTTTGTGTTGTGTAGTGTTTGTTGTTGTTTACTGTTTGTGTTGTGTATTGTTTGTTGTTGTTTAGTGTTTGTGTTGTGTAGTGTTTGTTGTTGTTTACTGTTTGTGTTGTTTAGTGTTTGTTGTTGTTCAGTGTTTGTTGTTCGTTGTTGTTTAGTGTTTGTTGTTGTTTGTTGTTATTTAGTGTTTGTTTTCAGGCTAACTGAAGAAGAACAGAATTCTGGTGCAGGTAATATTTTAAACTGTCTTAAAATATCAAGAACACTGTAAAAGTGTTGTTTACTGTTGTTTGTACACTGTAAAAGTGTTGTTTTGTTTGGCTGTTGGAACAGTTTTTTGACTTGAGGATCAAAGTGATCACAATCCTAGGAGGAAGTGGAGGTTTGATCACGATTACAAATAGTATGACCTCATGTTATCCTCTATGTTTGAAATCCTTAAAAGTGCTTAAAGGTGTTTTTACTCTACTTTTAAAAACCCTGAACGAAACATGGCCGACATTCAAGGTCAGACAAAAAAAAAAACATTTGACCCTTTTGAACATTTATTTTACTGGAGCATCTGAATCGCTGGGTCAGTTTTAAACTGGTTTTATGCTTTAAACTGGTTTTATTCCTCTCTGCATGATCAATCTTTTTAGCTCACAATCAACCTGCGTGGAGCTGACCTGTGGTGTCCCCCAGGGGTCTGCCCTCAGACCACTTCTCATGTGCTACCCCTGGCACATATCATCAGCAGCCACAATTTGAGCTTCCTCTCCTATGCAGATGATACCCAGCTGTAGCCGCATTTTAATCCTAATGGTTTGAACCATCTTCACACACTGAACAAATGAACATAAAAAAAAACATTAAAATGAAAATCCAAACGTAATCCACAGAACAAACCTATTTATTATCTCTTAGGTCAGAGTCTGGACCATGTGAATAAAACATCTTTGATCACCAACAGATGCCCCCCTCCTCGTGTCTTTATGTCTCATAATGATGACATCACAGTAACTCGGTCAGTGGGTCAGGCTTCTTCCTCCCTGAGGAGGGGACAGGAAGTAGAAAAAGGGAAGAGGAGGGTGGAGACTCTGAAGTTAGAGAACAATAGTGAACACAGCTGCTGTGACTGACAGACAGATACACACTGACTGTGTGTGTGTGTGTGTGTGTGTCTCAGATCAGGGATCAGTGAGTGATTGGCAGCTCAGGTGATCCCAGTTGTGGGCGGGGCTTCACATTCTGTGTGAATGATGTCATGTCGGGTGTTGTTCTCTCGTCTTTGTCGTTGACTTTGTTTTAGTTCGTTCTCGTAGTTGAAGTGATTTTTAGCTTCTCTGGTTTATCTCTGTTGTTTCTTCCTTCAAGTGTTTCAGGAAGCAGACAGGTAACGCTCTGAGACACCGCTGAGACGTTAGTGTCTCCGTTCTCTCACACAGGTGCTTTGTGTTTTAAGGTACGAGACGTCCTCACATGTCGAAGAGGAACCAGAGGAGCAGGTGCTTTCTTACCCAGAAGGCCGAGTGTTCTGGCGCCATGCAAACCTGGGTACCTACACCCTGACATTACAGAGAGAGGAGGGGGCGGAGCCTGAGAGCAGAGAGCACCTACAGGACGAGGTGGAGGAGCTGAGGAGGCTGATTCACCTTCACAGAGACACCAAGGTGAGCTGAGTGTGTGTGTGTGTGTGTGTGTGTGTGTGTGTGTGTGTGTGTGTGTGTGTGTGTGTGTGTGTGTCTGTGTGTCTGTGTGTGTGTGTGTGTGTGTGTGTGTGTCTGTGTGTCTGTGTGTGTGTGTGTGTGTGTGTGTGTCTGTGTGTGTGTGTGTGTGTGTGTGTGTGTGTGTGTGTGTGTGTGTGTGTGTGTCTGTGTGTGTGTGTGTGTGTGTGTGTGTGTGTGCGTGTGTGTGTCTGTGTGTGTTTGTTCTGTTTCACTCTCATACCTGACTTTCTTGGTGTGGTTGTTTGATTGACAGTTTCCTGGCTGCCTGTGGCCGTCTGTGTGATTATATTTTCTTAATGTGACTTTGTCTTCCTTGTTGCAGGGAACCTCGGGTGTGTGTGGTCACAGAGCAGAGACATACACCTGCACAGCGCCCTCTGGTGGTGGGCTGCAGGCGTGCACTAACGGGCAGGATGCAGGCCCAGCCGCTGTAACCATAGAGACATGTAGCACAACAGAGGAACAGGGAAGTCCTTTGTCATTGGAGGAGAGGACACAGGGGGCGGAGCTTGCTGCTTTCACTCAGACTTCCTGTAGCAGTGGTTTGTCTATTTGTAAGAAACAGGAAGCTGGAGGAGAAGTGAAGGGATCTGCAGGCCGCGCGAGAAAGAACAAAAAGAAGAGTTGTAAAAGAATGAGCAGAGAGGAGAAGAAGAGGAACGCTCAGAGGAACACAGACACCAGCATCCAAGACACTCCATTACCCATAAAGCCTGATGGGAAGTGTGCCCCCAGTCATGCAGTTGCCGTGCCGACCACTACTGTCGTAGAAAAACAGGAAGTAGAGAAGTGGGAAGTGGAGCAGCTGATGTGTGAGCGAAGTGTAGAAACGGAATCAGTAACGGAGCAGAGACACACTGAAGGACGGACTCAGACACACACTCAGAGCCGAGACCTGAGATCAGCTGTTCAGCCCACAGGTAAGTCTGTCACAGAGATCAGCTGTTCAGCCCACAGGTGAGTCTGAGACGGACGAGCAGAGCTCAGCAGAGCTCAGCAAAGCTTGTTAGCTTGTTAGCTTGTTGTACAAAGTGGAGATAGTGCTGCATTAATAATATCCACATCATGATTGAAACATTGACCTTTGACCTGTCAACACCGGAGAAAAACTTTATTCGTCTCACATCGAGCCTCTGAGTGTTGACATCTGAGACAACAGATCATCAATACAAAGCACCACACTTCTGTTTGACCACCTTCAAAATAAAAGCACCACACATCTGTTTGACCACCTTCAAAATAAAAGCACCACACTTCTGTTTGACCACCTTCAAAATAAAAGCACCACACTTCTGTTTGACCACCTTCAAAATAAAAGCACCACACATCTGTTTGACCACCTTCAAAATAAAAGCACCACACATCTGTTTGACCACCTTCAAAATAAAAGCACCACACATCTGTTTGACCACCATCAAAATGAAAGCACCACACATCTGTTTGCCCACCTTCAAAATAAAAGCACCACACTTCTGTTTGACCACCTTCAAAATAAAAGCACCACACTTCTGTTTGACCACCTTCAAAATAAAAGCACCACATGTTTTAATGTTTAAAAGGGAAAATCACAGAGCAGAGGATTCAATATTTAACGGATGCAGTGTGGACATCGTGATATCCAGCGCTCCCGTGCTGTTAGGACGCGGTCATACTGTCAGTGAAGACTACGATAAATTAACGTAAACAACAACGATTTGACCATGTGACACTTTTGAAACGTGTTGTTAGAAGTGAAGCACACAGAAGCTGATTCCCTCCGCCCTGCACACCCACAGCAGAATGATCGCTCATGATGAATCTAGTAAAAATGGAATCATGTTTAAAACATGTTTGTTACCATGGCAACAACAAACGTAGTCCTAATCACCAATTATCGGGTCATTTCTTGTTTCTAATGGCAATGTTTTAAAAGAGGAGTTCGCACATCTAACTATCTCATGAAGTATCTGTGTAGGAAATCAATCACTACTCTTCCTCCTCATCACCATTTTATCAGGAACAAAACACGACAAAACAACTCTCAACCTTTGAACACTATTTGACACTATTTGACACATAAGAAAAACAATTAAATAAATTGGTGATATCTTGCAAGAGTAGTGTGCAGAGGCGTTCTTTTCAGGATAGTTTCTAATGACAGTAAGTTTGAAAAAACTCCTGCACGCTGTCTGAGTGGTTCATCAGACCTTTGAGGGGGGACTGCAGGGGAGTTGATAAATCTCTGTGACATCATCATTGCTACCATGTTGTCATACACTGCTAATATGAATCACTCAGTGTGCATATGTATAGCATCAGTTCATATAGATCTACCTTACCCTCTGAAGAACATCCAGTTTAATCCTGACTCTGATCCTGTCTCCTTCAGAAACCATGGGTCAGGAACAGTCACAGGGTCCTCAGGAGAGCCAGTCAGACCCAGAGGGGCCGAGTCCACCTGACATGAAGTCCCCCGAGGTGGAGAGGAAACCCCGAAGAGTTCTTTGGAGGGATGGAGGCTGGATGAGCAGCAGGATGGGATCAGAAAC
Source organism: Labrus mixtus (assembly GCF_963584025.1). Lineage (NCBI taxonomy): Eukaryota > Metazoa > Chordata > Actinopteri > Labriformes > Labridae > Labrus > Labrus mixtus. The sequence goes on along the minus strand of NC_083615.1, from coordinate 52,077 downwards.
AAAGACGCTGTGGTATGAGGGGGAGGGGGGTGACCTGCAGCAGGGGGGTGAAGGAGGTGTGAACTCTCAGTCTGTTTGGTATGACGGAGACACGATGGACACGAGTGGACAAGAAGAGCCGGAGCAGAGAGAGCAGGAAGCTGAGAGTCCGTCTGCAGCTTGGCCACATGCTGCTGGACCTCAGCCAGCTCCGTCACATGGGCCCAGCGCCGCACAAAGACAGGAAGTACACGCACCACAGAGAGAGGAGGAAGCAGGGCCCGAGTGCAGGAGAGAGAGAGGGGCCAGCGAGAGCAGAAAGAGCTCAGAAACGGCCGACAACAACAACGAGGAGAGAGAGCCGAAGAGCAGGAGGAAGAGGAGGAAGAAGAGAGGGAGGAGAGGGAGCTCCGGCTCCAGCATCGAGTCTCACAGAGGGCCAGAGGCAGACCTGAACCCAGAGCAGGAGGATCAGACAGGAACCGTCTCTGAGACCACCACCAGAGAGGAAGCTGAGCAGGACGCCATGACGCTGCCCGGTCAGACGGAGGGCCGCAGCAGTGTGTTTTCTCCAGAGGTCGCTGTGACAGACGAGAGGGGGACGGATCAGACTAGAGGGACCCCTGTACACACGGGGGACACACAGGATGTGGACTGTGAACCTGATCACTCCACTTCTTCTTGTGACGCTGCTGCAGAACGTCCTGACATCACTACGACAGACGGAGAGGGAAACACAGCTGACGGAGAGGAATCAAGGGGACATGTGGGTCAGGACCTTCAGACGGAGGAGGACTTGTCAGTCCAGGCGTCTCTGTTTACAGACGCTCCTCCATCCACAGACGACTCATCTGAGGTGGAATTTCCTGAACTCAAAACACAACCCGTCCCGCCTCTGGACTCAGACAGAGCGGGTCAACCTGTGGACCAAGGGGCGGGGCTTCCAGGATTTATGGACTCAGAGCGTCCTGCAGGGACAGGGGGTCCACCGTGTGAAGGTACAGCGGATGTGTCACTGCTTCTAACAGGGGAAGGAAGCGCTGAGACAGCTCCGAGGGAACACTCAGGGCATTGTTTGACCTCGGAGACGATGAGAGATCAGCAGCAGGAGATGTGTGTGGGTGAGGAGGGGGTGGGTAAGGAGAGGAGGAGAAGGAGTGAGGAGGGTGACATCAGGATGGTACATGGGGAGGAGAAATCGTCTTCAAACAGAGACACAGAGCACAAACACAACGAGGAGGAGCTCGCTGCAGCAGCTGTAGCGGTCGTAGCGGTAGCGGTAGCATCAGCCTTGGTTAGCATAGAACTGAGCCGACAGTTAGCTAACAATGAGTCAGAGGGGGAGGAGTCTGCAGGAACAGAAAGATCAGAGCAGGAGGTACTAACTGATGCTGATCGGTCCCTGCAGCTGACGAGGAACCAGCACAGACACGTGTTAGCATCGAGCACAGCTGAGGCGGGAAACACGCTGAAAGAGCAAGCTAACGAGGAGCCGTTAGCATGTGACACTGAAGAGCAGCTAGCAGAACATCTCCATAGCAACCAGCAGGCTGTAGACACGTCTGCCTTCACACAGCCTGTCACAGAAGGAAATCAAACCCGACCTGAAGGAGCAGACAGCACGCTGAAGGCCGTCCTGAAAACTTCAAGACGAGTTACAGACGAGGTCACAGCCGAGGTCACAGACAAAGTCACAGATGAGGTCACAGAGGAGGTCACAGACAAGGTCACAGCCAAGGTCACAGCCGAGGTCACAGACGAAGTCACAGCCGAGGTCACAGCCGAGGTCACAGACGAAGTCACAGATGAGGTCACAGAGGAGGTCACAGCCGAGGTCACAGACGAGGTCACACACAAAGTCACAGATGAGGTCACAGAGGAGGTCACAGCCGAGGTCACAGACGAGGTCACACACGAAGTCACAGAGGAGGTCCCAGACGAGGTCCCAGACGAGGTCACGGCCGAGGTCACGGACAAGGTCACGGATGAGGTCACGGACAAGGTCACGGATGAGGTCACTGCCGAGGTCACAGAAGAGGTCACAGACGAGGTCACAGACGAGGTCACAGATGAGGTCACAGAAGAGGTCACAGACGAGGTCACAGACGAGGTCGACACTCAGACGGAGAGCGAGCTCCTCTCTCCTGTTAGAGACACAGAACAACATCCAGAGGGCAGCAGAGAGCAGCCTGTCTGTCTGAGCGAGGCAGGAGGTGAGACAGGTCTGCAGGTACAGGAAGGTGAGAGGAGAGATTTGTCCCAGGTTAGAGAGAGCCAGGCTCCTCAGCTGGATGAACAGGTTCAGGGTCCCTCTGCCCCCCCCTGTGACTCTGCATCTGAAGCTGATCCTCGTCATGAGGAACCCCCTGTGGACGTGGATCTGAGCGAGCAGCAGTCGTCCCGGTCTCTGTCAGACTTGACGCGGGCTCCTGTGGGCGGGGACAGTGAAGATCGGGACTTCGACGCAGATATGGACGCGGTGGACGGATGGAAGGAGAGAGAGAGGACAAAGAAGGAGAGAGGAGAGGAAGTGAGGAGAGACGAGGTGACAGAGGAGGACACATCAGAGACAGGTGAGTAACTCAGTCTGTCCTCTCTCTGAAGGTCTTAGTCAGCACACACACACACAGGGAGAAGTTCTGTTGATGTTGTGTCTGACTGAATGTTGAGAAAAGTGACATCAGTGATGCAAAAAGCAAACGAAAAGCTCCTCCTTTGACCTCCAATGGTTAGCACTGTAGTAGTAATGGATGATAGATGGATGATGGGTGGATGGATAGATGGATGGATGGATGACAGATGGATAGATGATGGATGGATGGATAGATGGATGATGGATGGATAGATGGATGGATAGATGATGGATGGATGGATAGATGGATAGATGATGGATGGATGGATAGATGATGGATGGATGGATAGATGGATGATGGATGGATAGATGGATGGATAGATGGATAGATGATGGATGGATGGATAGATGATGGATGGATGGATAGATGGATGATGGATGGATAGATGGATGGATAGATGGATAGATGATGGATGGATGGATAGATGATGGATGATAGATGGATGGATAGATGATGGATGGATAGATGGATAGATGATGGATGGATAGATGATGGATGGTTAGATGGATAGATGATGGATGGATGGATGGATAGATGATGGATGGATAGATGGAGGATGGATGGATAGATGGATGGATAGATGATGGATAGATGGATGATGGATGGATAGATGGATGGATAGATGATGGATGGATGGATAGATGGATGGATAGATGATGGATGGATGGATAGATGATGGATGGATAGATGATAGATGATGGATGGATGGATGGATGGATAGATGGATAGATGATGGATGGATGGATAGATGATGGATGGATGGATAGATGGATGATGGATGGATAGATGGATGGATAGATGATGGATGGATGGATAGATGATGGATGGATGGATAGATGGATGATGGATGGATAGATGGATGGATAGATGGATAGATGATGGATGGATGGATAGATGATGGATGATAGATGGATGGATAGATGATGGATGGATAGATGGATAGATGATGGATGGATAGATGATGGATGGATAGATGGATAGATGATGGATGGATGGATGGATAGATGATGGATGGATAGATGGATGGATAGATGATGGATAGATGGATGATGGATGGATAGATGGATGGACAGATGATGGATGATGGATAGATGGATGGATGGATGGATAGATGATGGATGGATGGATAGATGATGGATGGATAGATGAATGGATAGATGATAGATGATGGATGGATGGATGGATGGATAGATGGATAGATGATGGATGGATGGATAGATGATGGATGGATGGATAGATGGATGATGGATGGATAGATGGATGGATAGATGATGGATGGATGGATAGATGATGGATGGATGGATAGATGATGGATGGATAGATGGATGGATAGATGATGGATGGATGGATAGATGATGGATGGATAGATGGATGATGGATGGATAGATGGATGGATAGATGATGGATGGATGGATAGATGATGGATAGATGATGGATGGATGATGGATGGATGGATGGATGATAGATGATGATGGATAGATGGATGGATAGATGGATAGATGATGGATAGATGATGGATGGATGGATGGATGATAGATGATGATGGATAGATGGATGATAGATGGATGGATTGATGGATAGCTGATGGATTGATGGATAGATGGATAGATGATGGATGGATGTATAGATGGATGGATGGATAGATGATGGATGGATGGATTGATGGATAGATGGATAGATGATGGATGGATGTATAGATGGATGGATGGATAGATGATGGATGGATGGATAGATGGATAGATGGATAGATGATGGATGGATGTATAGATGGATGGATGGATAGATGATGGATGGATGGATAGATAGATAGATAGATGGATAGATTGATACTTTATTGATCCTGAGGAAAATTCAAAGCATCCAGTAGCAGGTTACAAAGACGAACATGACATGAAACATTTGTTACAAATTAACCACAAAACCGACGCCCCCCCCCCCCCCCCCCCATACATATATATTAACCTG
>NC_083615.1:35000-42500 GCF_963584025.1 Labrus mixtus | reverse complement strand
ATCCATCGGTCTGAAACCCCAGTGCATGCTGGGAGTGACCCAAACACAAAGACCTCATTGAAGTCAGTCACATGATCAGGAAGTCAAGTCACAGCTCTGTGTTACTGTCACTGAGTGGTGTGCAGGCCTGTCACTCTGGTTCATATCTTCATGGTTCAGTTTGATATAGAAAGCATGCTCACATATTTCATTGTGTTGTAGTTTGGATGTTGATTAGGGGGCAGCGAGCTCAGAGGGGTCAGACTTTATTTGTTCTTCACTCCAGCTGTGGACTTTGTGTATGTCTGTATTTATACATACATTACATTTAAATCTCCAATATTGATCCTAGTTTGAGCACGTTTCTGCTCGTGGAGCTTATTAGAAACATGCAGAGGCTTTTTAGGTCGGGTACAATCACTTCTATCTGAACCACTTCTCTTGACCGCTTCCATCGCTGCAACACCTGTTGACCTGATAACTGCTCTCATATCTGACAAACCGAGGGGCGTCCAAAACAGCCGTGCGGGGGGGGGGGGGGGGGGGTGTCTTAAAAGCGCCTACCTTCTCTGGTCCAAACAAATCCAGAGCATTCAGGAGCAGAATCTAAAGTTAGAAGGAGGACATACTGACTGCTTGTCAGAGAAGCCAGCACTTCAACATGTTTCCTTAATGTCTGATCACATAGTAAGATACCTTTATCATTTCACTCTCTACACATCTCACTGATAATCCTTTAACTCACATTAAAGGAGAAGGACCTGCTGTTGTATTTAACAGACTGCCATCTGCTGCCCCCTGCTGGTCACTGCAGGTATAACTCCTTCCAGATGTTTTCACACTCTGTCTCTCTCTCTGCATCACAGCTGGATGGTGTACGACTGCTGTTTCCATGGTACCTGCTGTGTGTGTGCTGCTGATTGGTTACAGATGAATGTGATCCAGTCAATAGAGGACAGTTTTACACCCTGACTGACCAAGTAGGACAAAGAGAGGACAAAGAGTGAATCACTAACACAGTGTTTCAATGAGACAGGAGATACTTTAACTCCACAGAGAGACAGTCATGGCCCTTTTCTCCACAAGTCTGAGTAACACTAAGACAATGTTAAAACTGCTTTAGTCCTGGGGTTCTATTTCTGTATGAAACATCTGCTGTAAATGTAAGAATGTGCACAGTGGTCTAACAGTGCACAGTGGTCTAACAGTGCACAGTGTTATAACGGTGCACAGTGGTCTAACGGTGGTATAACGGTGCACAGTGGTCTAACGGTGCACAGTGGTATAACGGTGCACAGTGGTCTAACGGTGCACAGTGGTCTAACGGTGCACAGTGGTCTTACGGTGCACAGTGCTATAACAGTGCACAGTGGTCTAACAGTGCACAGTGCTGTAACAGTGCACAGTGGTCTAACAGTGCACAGTGGTCTAACAGTGCACAGTGGTCTAACAGTGCACAGTGCTGTAACAGTGCACAGTGGTATAACAGTGCACAGTGGTCTAACAGTGCACAGTGGTATAACAGTGCACAGTGCTGTAACAGTGCACAGTGGTCTAACAGTGCACAGTGGTATAACAGTGCACAGTGGTATAACAGTGCACAGTGCTGTAACAGTGCACAGTGGTATAACAGTGCACAGTGGTCTAACAGTGCACAGTGGTCTAACAGTGCACAGTGGTATAACAGTGCACAGTGGTCTAACAGTGCACAGTGGTATAACAGTGCACAGTGGTATAACAGTGCACAGCGGTATAACAGTGCACAGCGGTATAACAGTGCACAGTGGTCTAACAGTGCACAGTGGTCTTACAGTGGACAGTGGTATAACAGTGCACAGTGGTCTTACAGTGCACAGTGGACTAACAGTGCACAGTGGTCTAACAATGCACAGTGGTATAACAGTGCACAGTGGACTAACAGTGCACAGTGGTCTAACAGTGCACAGTGGTCTAACAGTGCACAGTGCTATAACAGTGCACAGTGGTCTAACAGTGCACAGTGCTATAACAGTGCACAGTGGTATAACAGCAGTGCACAGTGGTGTAACAGTGCACAGTGCTATAACAGTGCACAGTGGTGTAACAGTGCACAGTGGTGTAACAGTGCACAGTGCTGTAACGGTGCACAGTGGTGTAACGGTGCACAGTGGTATAACGGTGCACAGTGGTCTAACAGTGCACAGTGGTCTTACAGTGCACAGTGGTGTAACTGTGCACAGTGGTGTAACAGTGCACAGTGCTGTAACAGTGCACAGTGGTGTAACTGCACAGTGGTGTAACAGTGCTGTAACAGTGCACAGTTGTGTAACAGTGCACAATGGTGTAACAGTGCACAGTGCTGTAACAGTGCACAGTGGTATAACAGTGCACAGTGGTCTAACAGTGCACAGTGGTCTTACAGTGCACAGTGGTATAACAGTGCACAGTGCTGTAACTGTGCACAGTGGTGTAACAGTGCACAGTGCTGTAACAGTGCACAGTGGTCTTACAGTGCACAGTGGTGTAATAGTGCACAGTGGTGTAATAGTGCACAGTGCTGTAACAGTGCACAGTGGTCTTACAGTGCACAGTGGTGTAATAGTGCACAGTGGTCTAACAGTGCACAGTGCTGTAACAGTGGACAGTGGTATAACAGTGCACAGTGGTCTAACAGTGCACAGTGGTATAACAGTGCACAGTGGTATAACAGTGCACAGCGGTATAACAGTGCACAGCGGTATAACAGTGCACAGTGGTCTAACAGTGCACAGTGGTCTTACAGTGGACAGTGGTATAACAGTGCACAGTGGTCTTACAGTGCACAGTGGACTAACAGTGCACAGTGGTCTAACAATGCACAGTGGTATAACAGTGCACAGTGGACTAACAGTGCACAGTGGTCTAACAGTGCACAGTGGTATAACAGTGCACAGTGCTATAACAGTGCACAGTGGTCTAACAGTGCACAGTGCTATAACAGTGCACAGTGGTATAACAGCAGTGCACAGTGGTGTAACAGTGCACAGTGCTATAACAGTGCACAGTGGTGTAACAGTGCACAGTGGTGTAACAGTGCACAGTGCTGTAACGGTGCACAGTGGTGTAACGGTGCACAGTGGTATAACGGTGCACAGTGGTCTAACAGTGCACAGTGGTCTTACAGTGCACAGTGGTGTAACAGTGCACAGTGGTGTAACTGTGCACAGTGGTGTAACAGTGCACAGTGCTGTAACAGTGCACAGTGGTGTAACTGCACAGTGGTGTAACAGTGCTGTAACAGTGCACAGTGGTGTAACAGTGCACAATGGTGTAACAGTGCACAGTGCTGTAACAGTGCACAGTGGTATAACAGTGCACAGTGGTCTAACAGTGCACAGTGGTCTTACAGTGCACAGTGGTATAACAGTGCACAGTGCTGTAACTGTGCACAGTGGTGTAACAGTGCACAGTGCTGTAACAGTGCACAGTGGTCTTACAGTGCACAGTGGTGTAATAGTGCACAGTGCTGTAACAGTGCACAGTGGTCTTACAGTGCACAGTGGTGTAATAGTGCACAGTGCTGTAACAGTGCACAGTGGTGTAACTGTGCACAGTGGTATAACAGTGCAGTGTTAAAAAGACGACGTTGTCCTTATGCATGTACAACCGCTGTTTATTCTCTTTTCACAGAAACACAGCAGAACTCTGTGTGTGTGTGTGTGTGTGTGTGTGTGTGTGTGTGTGTGTGTGTGTGTGTGTGTGTGTGTGTGTGTGTGTGTGTGTGTGTGTGTGTGTGTGTATGTGTGCAGAGCTCCATTTCTGCTGAGGGGGGCAGCAGAGAGGCAGCACATGGAGGGACAGATGTGGAGGGTGGGGTGAGAGAGAGAGAGAGAGAGAGGGAGAGAGAGAGGGAGGGGCTGCTGTTGTGAACAGATGTGGGCAGAGAGGCTCATTTTCCAACAAGAAGGAGCACCAGATAGCGACCTGTGACTGAGGACATGACAGACGGATTGAAACTTTTCCTTCATCTTTCTGCCGTGATCAGTAAAGACGGGGTTAAAGTGAGCTGCGTGTCGTTCTGGCCCGTCTCTCTCACTCCTCCTCAGATAATTAGAGGGACAGAAATGTTTAGTTTCAGATGATCCTGCAGCTCTGGAAACTGCTGCTCGTGCTCGGATGATTTTTTTTTTGGTGCTGGGAGCTCCACCCTGAGCTGGTGTTTGATTTAGTGACGGAGCAGAGTGTGTGTTAACAGCATGTACGACAGACACAGAAGGAGGTACAGCTTCTGTGGTAAAGGAGAGGCCACTGTGGATGTGGTGCTGATTAAGGTACGGCTGTGTGTGTGTGTGTGTGTGTGTGTGTGTGTGTGTGTGTGTGTGTGTTTGTGTAGATACTTTGAAATGTCGTCTCTTTTTAAACTTTCTCTCTGCAGCCTCTCAGCTCTGATGCTAACGTCTCTCTTTTAAGTTTTTTTCTTTCAAACTTTATTGGGTCGTCTCCAGCTCCAGCTGGGTGTGCCGTGTGTTGTTGTTTTCACTTCAGTCCGTCAGTGTGATCTTTATTCACTAACACAGTTCAAAAAGTGAAAGCAAACACACTTTTCTCTTCATGCTGCTTGAAGTGTTTCTGAGTTTTCAAACTTCAGCTCCCAACATGCTCGGGGGCAGACACACAGGAATTAGAGTGTTACTATGGAGACAGTGGGTGTTGTCTGTTTGGCTAACGTGGCTCCTCAGAGAGAGAGGGATGAGGTGAAGACACACAGCAGCTTCTACACTGTGAAAACTTTATAATCCACCTGATGAAAGTTCCTTCAGCACTGAGTGTGAGAGCCAGGGCTGAAACCAACACTGATGTTTCAAGACTTCCTCCAGTGTCAGACTTACACCCGTCAACATGTTCTCTCGTGTTTGACTTCAAAACAGGTCAGAGTTTGTTCAACAGGTGACTACTTCTAACCAATAAAAACCTCTCCTCTGAATCAGTATTGAGGTGAAACAGCCTGCAGCATTAACTTGTTACGACACAACGGAAACACATCGGTTCAAATCCAAGCAGCAACCTGTTGAAAAGTGAAGCTGATGCTGAAGTGTAACATCCTGCATTTCATCAAGTGTCCACTAGAGGCTGGCTGCAGGAACACAGGAAGTCACATACACACCCATTCTAAAAAGCCTGTTTTTACAGCAGAGATTTACAGCCTGGTTCAAAAAACCAAATAGGTGTGATTAGCTCATGTCTCGATGGACACACACTGTACGGGGGGTGAATGTTTTGATGACTCATCAGTTTTGATTTGATGAAGGATAAGAGTTATTCACAATAAGGCGTGTAGCTGACCTGATTGACAGGTGGGCGCGGTGTAACGGTTTGTCAGGAGGTTTAAAACCCGCCTCAGCTCCAGCTCTCAGCCTGTCGTTAGGTTGACTGAAAGTTAGACTGAGACAGCATTTCCAGCATGGAGACCGCCATCGATGGGACTCCAGCGCCCCCTGCAGGAACAGATGGGGGACGACACTCAGGCTTTGTCCAGTAATCCTTACAGTCTGTGGTTCTGCCACATCATTTGCTGATAGGCAGATGTTTGTCGACAGCTCCTTTATCAGCTGATTGCGATGTTAAAGAGTCGGTGCATCCCTGATTTTATTAATGAGAAGATAAACGTTCAGTATGACATCATCACTCGTCTGTGACAGTTTGTTTGAGGGCTGTCAGCTCTCTCCTGCCCTTCAAGATAAATCTGATTTTGATTAAGACTTTAGTGCAGTGCTGCATTCAGGTCCTCGGATGGGCCCAGTTTCTTCTGACTTCAGTGTGTTCTCAGTTCCCGTCTGTCGGGAGTCTCTCTGTGTGGAGGTTCCTGGTTTGAATCCCCGTCTGTCAGGAATCTTTCTGTGAGGAGGTTCCTGGTTTGAATCCCCGTCCTTCAGGAGTCTCTCTGTGTGGAGGTTCCTGGTTTGAATCCCCGTCCTTCAGGAGTCTCTCTGTGTGGAGGTTCCTGGTTTGAATCCCCGTCCTTCAGGAGTCTCTCTGTGTGGAGTCTGTGTGTTCTTCATGTGTGGGTTCTCTCCTGGTTCTCCGTCTTCCTCCCACAGTCCAAAGACATGCTCGTTAGGTTAACTGCTGACTCTAAATTGTCTGTAGGTGTGAATGTGAGTGTGTCTGGTTGTCTGTCTCTATATGTCAGCCCTGTGATTGGCTGGTGATCAGTCCAGGGTTTAACCCTGCCCCTTGCCCAATGACAGCTGGGATTGGCTCTGGTGCCCCGCGACTCCAAACAGGAAAGCGGTATAGATAATGGATGGATGTAAATCACTCTTTTGATCGGGTTGTTAAAAGGTCAACCAGATCAGACTTCCTTAAAATGCTTAATACCATTTACAAAGAGGCCTCTGGGAGTTCCACTTCCTCAGGATCAAATAAATAATACATAGGTATAAATATATATCTACATTACTCTGGGACTGCAGGGAAATGTAGTCCCTTAACATAAAAAGAAGGGAGTTTTCATGTGATCTTGTAGTTCTCCTGTGATCTTGTAGTTCTGCTGTGAACATCATTTGTAGTTCCTTGCTGAAGGTTTGAATGTGTTAGTCATGTTTTGTAGCTTGAGAAACGTGTCCATCAGAGGAAGATAAAGTGTTCTCACAGGGCTCAGCTGGGCTCTGATAAAAGCTGCCCGTTGTCTCTCTCTGTGCTGGATGTCGATAAAAGACGTGGCAGGCGACATGGACACATTACAAATGATCCTTTCAGTCATGAAGACGAGGGAATAAAGGAGTCTTTGGCTTGGTTGATTAACATCACTCTGATAAATATGAGGTCACGTTGGCGGCTCCGCCTACAGTCAGACAGGAAGCTCATGAACCAAAACACCCAGAACATGCAGAATATTTGTATAATGAGCATGATCCATTAACCACCACATTCAGAGCACAGTTCTTATCCCTGTTCATGTCTCTCTTTATTCCCTCACATAGACTTGTTCTTCTGGTGTGTCCCTTCAGAATAAAAGCTTCTCTGTCACTTAGTGAGGAGAAGAGGAAATTACTCAAAATGACAGACAAGAATGATGTGAAAGGCCAAATATCCGACGCTTTATAAACTTCTTATTGAGCCTCTCGTGGTGTTCTGGGCAGGGCCGATTCTAGAGTCTGTTGGGGCCCGAGGCAAAACCTCACAAGGGCCCCCTCCAGCCAGAGTTCATCACCATTAAGTGATAAATATTCTAAAAACATCACTATTTAAATCACTCCTCACATTAATAGAATATAATTTATAACCATCATTTTTTATTAACAGCTTCAAATAAAATAACAATAATTTACTTTTACATGAGGTCGTCATTATCTGCGTCTCGTACTTCTGTCTCGCTGTCTTTTTTCCCTAGCAGACCGATAACTCATAATTTTCCTTTGATGACTTTTATCAACAAACTATCAGATGGGGCCCCCCGAGGGAGGTTTCCTACTGTCATTGCAAACATTGTGCATTTCATGCCACTGCTGTATTCAATCTTTGAAAGCCCTGCGGGGCCTATTACTGGCATGGGGCCCTGAG
>NC_083615.1:17500-25000 GCF_963584025.1 Labrus mixtus | reverse complement strand
ACATATCTGCTGGACTATTTAATTCATCGGGCTCCATGTAGTCCTCATTACACATTTGAAATGTTTCCTGCTGTCTCTCGCTCCCCTCCAGCCTGCAGACCCTCCCCCCCGTGGAGGGGTGTGTGTCTCCTGGTCCTCCACAGATGAAGCCTGTCCTGGTGAGGACCCTCTGGACCCAGCGGCCCCTCTGACCTCCAGGCCGTCCTGGAAGTCTGAAACAGAGGACCGAGGTAAACCAGACTAATGAGATCTCATTCAACACAACCTGTCAGTAGATTGAAGGGGCGGAGCCTGTCATCTCTCCTGTGACTGTCACAGAACTAAAAACATTTGTTTGTAATGTCAGGAGGAGGAGAAGAAGCGGACCAGCTCACAGAGAATCCCGTCTCCTCAACCGTCATGCGAGCGTCCGTCCGCTCTCTCTCTCCACTCCGACGTCACAGCTGGGAGCCGGCCGCCGCGGAGAGTGACATCACAGCCAGCAGGTACAAGATGAACGATGGATCTGAGTTTGAGAGAGAAAAGGAGCAGCTCCTCTCACTGTCTCTTTGTCTGCTTTCAGCCCTCTGAAGAGCCAATCAGGAGAGAGCAAGAGAGCCAAGAACCCCCTGCACAGGAGAAGGTACACCTGTCAATCAACACTGAAGAGGGGCGGAGCCTCTGCAGGAAACACATAGTGTGTGTGTGTGTGTGTGTGTGTGTGTGTGTGTGTGTGTGTGTGTGTGTGTGTGTGTGTGTGTGTGTGTGTGTGTGTGTGTGTGTGCGCCTGTGTGGTATAGACTGCCTTTACACCAGGTTACCCACCAGCATTCCCCGGACCTCAGGGAATTAGCTGGACTATGCCTAAGTCCGGCTAATTCAGAAAGTGTATCTACATTATTTAGTGTCTAACTAACATAAATTCAAACTTTCTTTGATAGTCCATCTATACCACTTGACCTGACAATTTGTGTATCCCAGTGTATCGAACAGCGCAACCTACAGCTTGAGATGGATTTGTACTTTCTTTTTTTTATGTGGGCGGAGCCTACCGAATGTGTGTGTGTCAACAGCAGCTTGTGTGTTTGATGTCATTAATGCTCCTCCTCTCCTCCTCTCCTCTTCTCTCCTCTCCTCTCCTCTCCTCCCCTCTCCTCTCCTCTCCTCTCCTCTCCACCTCCTCTCCTCTCCTCCTCTCCTCCTCCTCTCCTTTCCTCTCCTCTCCTCTCCTCTCCTCTCCTCTCCTATCCTATCCTCCTCTCCTCCTCTCCTCCTCTCCTCTCCTCTCCTCTGCTCTCCTCCTCCTCTCCTCCTCTCCTCTCCACCTCTTCTCCTCTCCTCCTCTTCCTCCTCTCCTCCTCTCCTCTCCTCTCCTCCTCACCTCTCCTCCTCTCCTCCTCTCCTCTCCTCTCCACCTCCTCTCCTCTCCTCCTATCCTCCTCTCCTCTCCACCTCCTCCTCTCCTCTCCTCTCCTCCCCTCTCCTCTCCTCCTCTTCCCCTTTCCTCCTCTTCCCCTCCTCCTCTCCTCTCCTCTCCTCCTCTTCCTCCTCTCCTCCTCTCCTCCCCTCTCCTCTCCTCTCCTCCTCTCCTCTCCTCTCCACCTCCTCCCCTCTCCTCCTCTCCTCCTCTCCTCTCCACCTCCTCTCCTCCTCCTCTCCTCTCCTCCCCTCTCCTCTCCTCCTCTTCCCCTCTCCTCCTCTTCCCCTCCTCCTCTCCTCTCCTCCTCCCCTCTCCTCTCCTCTCCTCTCCTCCTCTCCTCTCCTCCCCTCTCCTCTCCTCTCCTCCTCTCCTCTCCTCTCCACCTCCTCTCCTCCTCTCCTCTCCTCTCCTCTCCACCTCCTCTCCTCTCCTCCTCTTCCCCTCTCCTCCTCCTCTCCTCTCCTCCTCCTCTCTCCTCTCCTCTCCTCTCCTCCCCTCTCCTCTCCTCCTCTCCTCTCCTCTCCACCTCCTCTCCACCTCCTCTCCTCCTCTTCCCCTCTCCTCCTCTTCCCCTCCTCCTCTCCTCTCCTCCTCCTCTCTCCTCTCCTCTCCTCTCCTCCCCTCTCCTCTCCTCCTCTCCTCTCCTCTCCTCTCCACCTCCTCTCCTCTCCTCCTCTTCCCCTCTCCTCCTCTTTCCCTCCTCCTCTCCTCTTCTCCATCATCCACTCATCTCTCTGCAGCATGAGCTGGTGTCCATCCAACCTGCATCTCCCTGATCCTCAGCAGCAGCACATAGACAACAGGAGGTAAAAACACACACAGCAGGAGGTAAAAATACACACAGCAGGAGGGCGGCAGTAGCTCAGTCTGTAGGGACTTGGGTTGGGAACCGGAGGGTCGCCGGTTCAAGTCCCAGTGCGGACCAAATATGGAAGTTGGTCTGGTAGCTGGAGCCAGATCACTTCCTGAGCACTGCCGAGGTGCCCTTGAGCAAGGCACCAAAGCCCCTCCCCACCATCAGCTCAGGAGCGCCCGCTGTGGGCTGTGTGTGTGTTGCATGACTACAGAGTGCAGGGATCAATAAAGGTTAATCTTAAATACACACAGCATGAGGTAAAAATACACACAGCAGGAGGTAAAAATACACACAGCAGGAGGTAAAAATACACACAGTGGGAGGTAAAAACACACACAGCAGGAGGTAAAAACACACACAGCGGGAGGTAAAAACACACAGCAGGAGGTGATACACGCACACAGCAGGAGGTAAAAACACACACAGCGGGAGGTAAAAACACACAGCAGGAGGAAAAAACACACACAGCAGGAGGTGATACATACACACAGCAGGAGGTAAAAACACACACAGCAGGAGGTGATTAATTTCTGCTTTGATTTCAGACATGTTTATAAAGTTTTATGTGTTTGTGTGTTTGTGTTGTGATTTGAACAGCTACAGTCTGGAGGGTCTGGAGGAGAGGGGGATGCTGCAGACTCAATGTCCCAGCATCCTCTCTGATCAGCAGGAGAGGAGTTCAGGGAGGAGAGAAGAGAGAGGCTCCCTGCTGTCCCTCACTGAGGAGGAGCAGGAAGGAGACGCCTGCAGCTTCCACAACCAGGTGTGTGTGTGTGCGTGTGTGTGTGTGTGTGTGTTTGTGTGCGTGTTTGTGTGCGTGTGTGTGTGCGCACGTGTGCGTGTGTGTGTGTGTGCGCGTGTGCGTCTGTGTTGTACAATAATGCTCATCTGTCCATGCGACGCTCTCCGGAGCTGATGGCGCCCTCTTTAATCAATAAACTTTATTTATAACAAACTTTAAACATAGTTGATCCAAAGTGCTGAACAGACGACAACAAGTGACAGTTGAGTCCAGTGTGACACTAACAGAGCTCTGGGGTTCTGTGATTACTGAACATTAAAGGTGATTGAGTATAAATATGTCTTCAGGAGAGTCTTAAGAGTTCCACAGTTTTGGTCCTGCAATAGAAAAACCTGAACCCTGTTTCACCTGGTCCTGGATCAAGTTACTGACCTGAGATCTCTCACCGGCTGATATGGGGACAAGAGGTCTGAGAGGTGGGCGGGGCCTTAAACACAGTCAGCAGTATGGCAGCCAGTGTAAGGAGGCAGGAACGTCACGCTCTGCACTCGTCTCCGGTGTGTATCAGCGGTGGCGGTTTCTACGGTAACCCTGTGTGCTGCGTTTCACCTCTGCGGTGGTTTTGCTCAGTTTGATGGCGTGCAATTCCACACTGCGTACGTTTTTTGAAGCGCGAGTGCAGCCATAAACTGACCTCCACGTTACACCGACAGAGCGCCCACTTTTCATGACGGGCGGTTTCTCCCCAACGTTTGGCGCTCGCCGCTCAGCTGTTGATGTGTTTGTTTGTTTGTTTGTTTGTGTTTAGTCGTCACATCAGGTGCTGTCAGTGACCAACAGCTGTCCCGCCATGTTTCACCACCAAACCCTCACCAAATCCATCTCCATGGTAACCATCAGAGACATAGGTGGTGAGTTTCTGTTTCCTCCATTGTTTCCTTCCCTCTTTCTTTTGTCCTTGTTTCCTCCCATCACTCCGTCACATTTTCTCTTCTGGTTCATCGTCCCGCCCACGCCCTGCAGCGATTGGATGTTCTCCATCAAAGCGACGAATCAGCTTGTCCCTCAGTATCCCCTCTCTCCTCCCTAAAAATAGACGCTTCTTTTCTATTGGCTGCTCCTCCAGTGATGATGAGGAGGAGGGAGGGAGTAAGTATAATGCAGGTAGCTGTGTGTCAGTGTGGAGCCCCCCCCCCCCGTAAACAGACCACCAGTAACGGTTCTGCTTATGTTGAGGTCTTTCACTAAAAGATTTTAACTACAACTTAACCTGCCTATCTGCAGGGAGACGGGGTGGGAGACGGGATGGGAGACGGGGTGGGAGACGAGGTGGGAGACGGGGTGGTAGACGGGGTGGGAGATGGGATGGGAGACGGGATGGGAGACGGGGTGGGAGACGGGGTGGGAGACGAGGTGGGAGACGGGGTGGGAGACGGGGTGGGAGACGGGGTGGTAGCAGGGTGGGAGACGGGGTGGGAGACGGGGTGGTTGCAGGGTGGGAGACGGGGTGGGAGACGAGGTGGGAGACGGGGTGGGAGACGAGGTGGGAGACGGGGTGGTAGCAGGGTGGGAGACGGGGTGGGAGACGGGGTGGTAGCAGGGTGGGAGACGAGGTGGGAGACGAGGTGGGAGACGGGGTGGGAGACGAGGTGGGAGACGAGGTGGGAGACGGGGTGGTAGCAGGGTGGGAGACGAGGTGGGAGACAGGGTGGTAGCAAGGTGGGAGACGGGGTGGGAGACGAGGTGGGAGACGGGGTGGTAGCAAGGTGGGAGACGGGGTGGGAGACGGGGTGGGAGCAGGGTGGGAGACGAGGTGGGAGACGGGGTGGTAGCAGGGTGGGAGACGGGGTGGGAGACGGGGTGGTAGCAGGGTGGGAGACGAGGTGGGAGACGGGGTGGGAGACGGGGTGGTAGCAGGGTGGGAGACGAGGTGGGAGACGGGGTGGGAGACGGGGTGGTAGCAGGGTGGGAGACGAGGTGGGAGACGGGGTGGGAGACGGGGTGGTAGCAGGGTGGGAGACGAGGTGGGAGACGGGGTGGGAGACGGGGTGGTAGCAGGGTGGGAGACGAGGTGGGAGACGGGGTGGGAGACGGGGTGGGAGACGGGGTGGTAGCAGGGTGGGAGACAGGGTGGGAGACGGGGTGGGAGACGGGGTGGGAGACGGGGTGGTAGCAAGGTGGGAGACGAGGTGGGAGACGGGGTGGGAGACGGGGTGGTAGCAGGGTGGGAGACGGGGTGGGAGACGAGGTGGGAGACGGGGTGGTAGCAGGGTGGGAGACGGGGTGGGAGACGGGGTGGTAGCAGGGTGGGAGACGAGGTGGGAGACGAGGTGGGAGACGGGGTGGGAGACGGGGTGGTAGCGGGGTGGGAGACGGGGTGGTAGCAGGGTGGGAGACGAGGTGGGAGACGGGGTGGGAGACGGGGTGGGAGACGGGGTGGTAGCAGGGTGGGAGACGAGGTGGGAGACGGGGTGGGAGACGGGGTGGTAGCAGGGTGGGAGACGGGGTGGGAGACGGGGTGGTAGCAGGGTGGGAGACGGGGTGGGAGACGGGGTGGGAGACGGGGTGGGAGACGAGGTGGGAGACGGGGTGGGAGACAGGGTGGTAGCAGGGTGGGAGACGGGGTGGGAGACGGGGTGGTAGCAGGGTGGGAGACGGGGTGGTAGCAGGGTGGGAGACGAGGTGGGAGACGGGGTGGGAGACGGGGTGGTAGCAGGGTGGGAGACGGGGTGGTAGCAGGGTGGGAGACAGGGTGGGAGACAGGGTGGTAGCAGGGTGGGAGACGGGGTGGGAGACGAGGTGGGAGACGGGGTGGTAGCAGGGTGGGAGACGGGGTGGGAGACGGGGTGGTAGCAGGGTGGGAGACGGGGTGGGAGACGAGGTGGGAGACGGGGTGGGAGACGGGGTGGTAGCAGGGTGGGAGACGAGGTGGGAGACGGGGTGGGAGACGGGGTGGTAGCAGGGTGGGAGACGGGGTGGGAGACGGGGTGGGAGACGGGGTGGGAAACGGGGTGGTAGCAGGGTGGGAGACGAGGTGGGAGACGGGGTGGGAGACGGGGTGGGAGACGAGGTGGGAGACGAGGTGGGAGACGGGGTGGGAGACGAGGTGGGAGACGGGGTGGGAGACGAGGTGGGAGACGAGGTGGGAGACGGGGTGGGAGACGAGGTGGGAGACGAGGTGGGAGACGGGGTGGGAGACGAGGTGGGAGACGGGGTGGGAGACGGGGTGGGAGACGGGGTGGTAGCAGGGTGGGAGACGGGGTGGGAGACGGGGTGGTAGCAGGGTGGGAGACGGGGTGGGAGACGGGGTGGTAGCAGGGTGGGAGACAGGGTGGGAGACGAGGTGGGAGACAGGTCCCCCCGGGAAAAGTGGAAAAAGGAAGAACATCTTTCTGACCGATGTGGGATTTTGAGGGCCGATATCGATACGAAGAAAAGTTGTGATAGCGACGTCTCGGCGGAGATCTTTCTGATATCGATGTTCAGTCTTTAGAGATCACATTTCTTTTTTAACAGTGGAACCAAAAAGCCGTGATTGGCCAGAATAACAACAGAAACAGAATCACTAATTTTCACTTGGAAATAAACAATTAAGGGGGCGCTGGTGGCTCAGTGGTTAGTGCGCGCACCACATGTACAGAGGCTGTGGTCCTCCAAGCGGGCGGCCCAGGTTCAAATACCGCCTGTGGCTCCTTTCCTGCATGTCATTCCTCTCTCTCTCTCTCTCTCGCCCTGATTTCTGACTCTATCCACTGTCCTGTCTCTACATTAAAGGAACAAAAAATAAATAAATAACAATTATAAATAAAAACCATATCCAAATAAATAATGAAAATAAACTGAGTTCTATCTACATATTGGAGATATCATTAAGTGCTAATCGATGAATCTGTCAGAGGAAGGAGAAACTATAACAAGCAACAAATCAAAGATGTACCATGATGATACCACCAAGATGTTCTCTAACAGCTGATCTGTGACACGCCCCCTCCCTCTTTAACGTCCTGTTTCACCAGGAGAAGTCTGTCATTAATGTTCCTCTTTGCTTCCTGTAGGGGGCAGCTCGTTCTGCAGTAACTCTGGCTCACTGGAGTACAGGTAAGAGGAGAAAGTGATGTCACACTCTGTTTCTCCATTACACCTGAAATGATAAAGAAATCAAAACTTACAGGTTTCATTTACTGAACTTTGTGTGTGTGTGTGTGTGTGTGTGTGTGTGTGTGTGTGTGTGTGTGTGTGTCAGTATTTCAGAGGAGGAGCCCGGCCCCCTGCGGAGCGACACTGAGGGAAAAGGAGGCCCTAAAATCAGCCGCACGTTCAGCTACCTCCGCAACAAGATGACCAAGAAAGGAAAGGTGAGAGCGTCTGCAACAGGTGCATGCACCGCACCAGCTGAGGGGAGGAGCTTTACAGGGGGAGGACTTTTACAGTGGGAGGAACTTTGCAGTGGGAGGAACTTTAGAGTGGGAGGAGCTTTAAAGTGGGAGGAGCTTTACAGGGGAG